>NW_027109532.1:597665-622243 GCF_000696795.3 Halyomorpha halys
TTAAGACCTCTTGGATTGAGAAAAAAAGAAAAAGTGGGCCCACACATCTTCAGGTAGACTATCATAAAAATAAACCTCGGTACAGTTGTATGTTACGATTCCTTTGTTTTCTTTACCACTTCTATTTTGATGCGGGATAAGCGAGTGCCAATGGTTTGGTTAGAGCCAAGTTGGAGGGCCACATCTTGACACCTCAGATATAAATCTACTTAAACAATGAGGTAAGCAATCTGGAATTTATTTCGGTGTTTGGCTTGTTCGCATATTACGCGCGTGTTCTATTTGCAGTTTGGCTCTCGTGTCGGCAAAATGGCTTCTCACGAGGTGTCATTTCGTCGATTTTAGGTTTAGTGAGAAGGCTGCCCTTACTAGTAATAAGTTGTCATCAGAAATTATCACCGCTCTCCAACGCGCCAAAATATAAAATGGACCAAGCGAGTCCTATTGCTTTATCTCCTGATAGAGGATGTCTAATTGCTCCGGTGATAACAGTGCAGTGTGATAAGGTCTTAATTGAGAGCTGATAACAGATTGCTCATTGAGAATGATATTTCGAAATATTATTAAGTTCATACAGCTTAAAGTGTACAGTAATTCTATAATTATTTTTATTTATATGTTATAAGAAATATACCTCATACTTTTTATTAATGAAAATTGCAAACCATACTTAAAATACAAGAGCTTTAAAGAAGATTAAGCTAGCCAGATGCTTTGCAGGACATTCTGTAGACAGTAAATATATAAAACGTTTCTTATTTACTGAAATATTCATTGTTACTATTCTAACATAAAACCTACTTATCTATACCAATAGGATAACAACATAAAAGATATCCAGTCAGAAATCGAGAGAATTAAAAATTATGGGAGTTAACGCTCCATATTTCGTCCCAAACAACAATCCTACGTCAAGATCTCCATGTCCCTTATATCCTTACAATAATAAATAAATCGATAAAGATCGTTAGGTAGTGATGACATAATAAAGTTTTGAAAGAATTTCTAAAGAATGCATACATATATTTGCATCAGAAAACTTTTTTGTAGAGATGAACCTAAATAAATGGAAACTTTCAATGCAAAAATTTCAATTCCTTGAGTTCACGATGAAAAAAAAATTAAAATAAAAAACCTTACTGCATTAAGTGTATAAAAAATGTGTTATTTTTTTCTGAATCATTGAACTTAAACATTAAGCTACTCGAAACCAGGAAAATTAATAAATTTTTAAGAAGGAGTACAATACAACTGCTTCTTACAAATTTATGTTTATTTAGTTTTTCATTTTAGTATTATGTAGATTTCATTTTATCCATAATTATATTCTTTTCTTCATTAAAAACCCTGAAAAAAGATTTTTAAAATGAAAGGGATTTCATGTTACCCGAATATTTTTGGAATAAATGTTGTTCAATTTAATAATTTGTTTTTTATTGCACACCCAGTGTAGTAAAAAATCAAAATAAATACATTCATAGGAGCTGCCTGCACACACATTTCATCTTACTTGTACAAAGAGAGTTAAAAAGCGACTGATTTCAATTGGCAAACATGTTTTTTTTTTTTTATTAAAAAAAATATGGCTATAAAATATTAAATATGGCTAATATAAAGAAGAAAAAAAATATTCTGGGGATGGTCTCCAAAAATATATGCTTTATATTTTTCCATCATCGTACTTTTTTTTAACTTATTACCTAAATTATTTATAAATAAATAAACATAAATAGCACTTACCTTACCTAAAGCTAGGATCCCTATTACAATGTTAATTCAAAATTCTTTTGAAAAAATAAAAGTTATCAATATTTTTGTGATTTTCGAAAAATAAATCGAGGCGACGAAAATAAAAATGAAAACAATTTAATTTTCCGTTGCAATAAAAGCTCATATTTTATTGTTCCTCGAGAGAGAAATAAAAAAATATAAATTTTTTGTTCCTGCCAAGAATTTTAATAAATGACAACAAAGCAGTCATGACATCGGGAAAGTTCGTGTGGTCTCGGTATCTTCCGTTCGAATCGGATTCATCTGTTCATCTTTGTTTTTTTTAAAAGATTCAGTAATATTGTTATGATAATTATCAGCTGTATATTTTAAATTTTTGTATTAGATATATAATACATATAATTTAAATTTTTTATTATATTTTATGTTTTAAGCATTTTACGAATTTAACATTCAAATTTTATTTTTATAAAATATTGAGGGCTGACGTGGGTGTTGGGCAAGAGTCCAGCTGTTGAATTCCTATATTTCCTGAAGGTAGATGTCCTACCGTCATCAGAATATGAATAAAAAAAAAAAAAGAAATGTACGTAGATGGATGACAATTTCAAACCCTTACCAAAGTAAATTTATTTATATTTTTATAATTCTTACCTTTACTGAAATTCGTCCATGTTTTCAACAGTTGTCAGACCATAACAAAAAATTATCCAATTGTTAAAAAAAATATATATTGGGTATGTTTATTGGAGATGTCCAAGTTTTGTCCATTTCTTAAATCAACTGACGTCAAATACCAAAGTTTATTCATATTATATTTATACGTTTTTTCTATTCGGTTTGTAAACATGACCCGTTAGAGTTATAAACTGTTTTTCGAACGAGCTGAAACATTCCACAGCCTCAGATGCTATTTTTCATCACTCCTTTTTCACAACAGTGTCTTATATAGGTCATCCCAACGATAATATAAATCCAATTTGTAAAAACAAATCGGCCATGTGTCTAGTATAAGTATAATAACTTTTGACAATAGCAATAATTTATAAAGGAAAATAAAAGTTTTATTATCGCTTGAATGTTTACAAGTTAAAATTAAAGATGGGTGAAAAAGTTATAGACATGTTCTTTGCTCTTTCGTAATTTATTTATTTTTTTCCTTTAGAGAGCTATTTTATTTATATTTATGTTTTTTTTTTTATTTACTTATTAATTTTATTTGTATGTTATTTTTTATATATTTTAGTATGAATGTGATCAGTTTTTACAATTACCTATTTCCCAACAATGGCAGATTGTAATATTTATCAATAAATAAAGTTTTGAATATTATAAAAAAAAAATTTGAAATTGTCTTATGTAAAATATCTACAAACGTTGGTTCATCTAGAAGCAACTATGAACATAATTGAGAAGGTTTTTTATTTATGATTTATAGCAAATTAGATTAAAATGTTTAAAAAATATGGTTTAGGAATTTATAGTTCGAAACAAATTTAAATAACATTTGAAAATCAACTTAATTTTGCTCGAAACATGTCAGTAAAATGTTATTGAAGATTGTATTTTTTTAGAGTTTTATTCTATATTTTATCTCTATATTATTATATTTTAGTACATTTCTTGTGGTTACATACATGTGCGTACCCACCGAGGGGCTGGAAGAGGCAAAAGTGAAAAAAAAAGTATTAATTTAATAAAAATAATCTTTTTTTAAGGTAATATTAAATTTAATAACAAGTACAGACAATTATATATAATTTTGAATTTAATTAAAAAGTTATCAATAAATAAAATAAAATAGTAATTCTTCATTAGCTATCTTTTTTTTAGTTAAAAAGAAAATAAATAAATCGTCAACTCGTGCTTTCGTTAGTTATAAGTGTATATTAAAAAAAGGACTAATAATTGTAAAAATAATAAAGTTTAAATTGATAAAAAAAAGTACTGATTAAGTAATAACAGAATATTAATAGCAATAATTAAATTTGATGGAAAAATATCTATGAAATAAAGATATCAATTGGAAGGACTTTAACAAAAATATCTAATATATGAAGAAAACATTTTATATGTGATTAATATTTTTTTTTTTATTAGCATTATTGCTTGGCTACAATGTGTATCGGACGCATGAGCTGTACGGTTTTTCTATTCCAAATCCTTTGTCACCATACTCCTACCAGTTTGATGATCGCCGTTGGAATACTCAATCTTGTTGAAAAAATACTAATAAGTTGACTTTATGCACACCGCTTTCTGAATTTCAATATTTGGCGCGAATATTAATTGTTCTTCCTTAAATTTAAATAGATGGAAAATAAATGAATGTATCTTTTTGAACGTGACAACTTCCAAGTCTTGTGTTCTGCTATAAAAATACCCTGCTATTGGGTCAATTGTTCGATAGCCCAAGAGCTATTTTTGGTAGGGGATGTCGTCGACATCACGCTAGGCTTGGGTAAAGGTCAGCCACTCAGTTTGTTCCTATGCAAATCTCATTGAAGCTATATTTTTTAGCTTGCGGATTACTTTCTGTGAGCAAAACCTTGGTCATCCGATTAACTGTAGATCTTAAAAAGGAATTTAAACTAATAAATAGCTATAAATTATATATTTATATTAAATATAAATTTTAAAAAGTAGTCATGGACAAAGAATAGTGTCAAATTTATTAAAAAGCTATTAAAGTTCTTTTACCAGAGTTTCGAGAGAACTATTTTATTACTTTACTTACGAATTTTGAGTTTTTTTTGTTTTTTTAAAAATGATATGTTATAATTAAATTGAATAAATATAGCTGTAAATTTTAAGAAATAATCACAAAACCATATGATTGTTTAGCTTATATTTATTTAATACCAGATCGGCTTTGTGGGCCTTACATAGTTAATGTAAGAAGTATATATATATATTTTTTTTATATTTAACTATTGATTATGTGGGGGGGGGGGGTATAGTCTAATACAAAGGACACCCCTAACTGTAAACAATGTTATAAATAAAACAAAAAATTAGGATAAAATAAATAGATTAAAATAATAATTCTTAATAAAAGATAAAAGTGAAGTTAATAACAAAAACAATCGCATTTATGGATTTTACAAAATAAATAATTTACTGCTAATGGAAAAAAAGAAAGTGAATTTAAGAAAAGACGAAGAAAAAAAAGGAAAAAATAAAATTTTAGAGTGACAATAACAGAATGGCCTGCAGCAGCCTGGGCTTTAGTCTTTGGGTTGTGGTTGGGTTTCTCAAGTTCTAGGTGTGAGTGGAACTTCAAGAACATTTTTTTGAAGTAATTCTCTATTGTCTCTATTAGTAATTCTCAATGCAATTGGCTGTTTCTTACAAACCTAGGAGCACATATTGCTATTCTTTTGAATTTATTTTTAAAAGATTTATATTGGTAGTTTATATATACTTAATATATTTATATTCAACAAGATTCACTCTAATATTGAAATTCGTTTTTACAAAGTTATAGTACTTTAGTGCAACTTTTAGCCACATTGTTATTCTTATTAATAATTGTTAATTAAAAAAAAAATGCTTACTTTTTCTCTTTAAAAAAGAAATTCAATAGTAAAATATTTTAATAATGTTAAGGATTTGTTGAACCTTTAAAAAAAAAATTGCAAGAATTATAATTTTTATTTATTTTCTTATAACATTGTTCCTTGTCATTAATGATATGTGGGGGAGGGAGGATGTTACCACCCTATTCGGATTCGAACCGGCGCCACTGCAGTCACAAACTAGCCAAAGTTGACGCATTAACCCGCTCAGCTACGACGCGCCCCCTAAGAATACAATTAAAAACAATTACATTACGGTGAGCTCACTAAGAAGAAAATAGTTTACCGGGAAGAGGCGAAAGCCACGTGAAGATTAGAACCATGTTGAAGCGCACGGGTGAAGAGAGGGGCTAACGACACGTGGTGTACATAAAATCGTAAATATGATAATGGAATCTGTGTGTTTGTGAGTTGAGCGTTCCTAATAGAGAGATAGTGTAAATTGTCATACTGTTCTCAGTATGAACATCATATCTCTTTCATTAGCGTCGGGCTTGATCCATTCAGTTTAAAGTCTATTGTCAATGTAGGTTCAACAGGTTAAAAAGGGTATTAACTTGACTATAATCTCCTAAAAATTGAAAATCGTCAGACATAGAGAAAAAAATATAATTTAATGCTGACAAGAGATTGGGACCTGGACTAGGCCATATTATGGTGAACTGCGTTATAGCGAGGGACAGTGCTCTATTATCCCACTGTTACGATTTAGAATTGTCTGAATAAAATCAATTGCATCCAAATTGAAGTCTCAAAACATTCTTTATTTTCTCAAAAGTCCAACGTTTAGGCCAATGCGCCCATCCTTAAGGACAGTCTTAAAAACCAATTTACACTCACATAAATTATTTCAAAAAAATTCTGCAGGCTATTCTGCCTAGGTCACCAGTCTCAGTCAAAATTACCCTATGTTGTCGCTATTACATTAATATTATACTTTCAATTATAATTAATATAATTCTATTACACTTTGCTAGCATAACATAACATACTGGAAGAAGATGGATGACCGTATGATGTAGATTGGAGGAAGATAGTCCGGGTGGCGGTCAGTAAAGGTATCAAAATAGTAAAATAAAACTATTTATTGTTAACCAAGGTTTCGCCCCACTTTGAAGAGCTTCGTGAGGGCTGATAAGAATGAAGTTCTGTTACCATTTGAGTTGGTACAGAACATCATTCCTGTACTGACTGTAATAAGGCCAATCTGGACATATGGAGTTGAGCTTTGGGGCTCCACTAAACCTTCGAATTTCTCTCGTATTCAATCCTTACAATCCAAAATTCTTCGTAAAATCCACAATGCTCCTTACTTTGTCATAAATAAAATCATACATAAAGACCTTAATGTTCCCTATGTAACCGATCTAGCCCGAACCAGATATCACTCCTTCCATTATAAACTCTCTAACCACTCAAACCTCTTAGTTTCTAATCTTGCATCCCCTTCCATTCCTGACAATCCTCCGAGGCGCCTGAAAAGAAGATGGCGACAAGACCAGCTAATGTAAAATGTCATTAGAGTGCTACCAATGGGTAGTTTCTCTACACGCCTGTAACACTCCAATTTAACTTAGATCAGATTTACTAAATGTATTATAATGTACAGTTGTAAATATCAATAAATAAATATTAAAAAACAAAAAAAAGATTGCCCTTAAAGACTGGCGCATTGTCCGAAACGTTGGACTTTTGAGAAAATAAGGAATGTTTTGAGACTTTAATTTGGATACAATTGATTTTATCAATTTTTTTTTTAAACAATCATGACCAGTCTCAAGAAAGTAAAAAGATTATATATAAAGTAATTTAGGATGATTTTACTAAGCGGACAAGCTCAAAGGTTAGAGTTAAGAAAAACTCTCAAAACATAAAACTTAGTAGTCAGCGTTGGTATTGCAATTATTTCCAGGTTCGTTTCCTCCTTTTACGAAACTTTTGTTCAAGGTTTGTTACACTTGAGGATTAGCAGGAAATAAGAGCTCTCTTCATTAGAACTTTGGGAAGCTAAGCTGATCCTTTCTTAGCTCTTTGCTTTCTTCCGGGGTTATTTGTGATTCCGGCAACGCGTTACGTAAAGGGATCGCATGCAAGCAGTTAGTGAATTAGTAGGTATTGCAGAACTTATTTGTGCGAATGCATATATCTGCTTAACTGTTTAACCTAAATGACTAAACAATTTAATGAAACCATAATTTTAAAAAAAATTTTGAAGATTAATATCCGACAACCAATATGGCTTTAGGTCTTGTCACTCAACAATTTAACAACAAAGTAACAGACTTTATTCCCCACAACTTCAATCTTAATAAGCATGCAGGTATGGAGCGAATCAATGTAGAGAAAGCTTTTGATCAGGTGTGTCATAAGGGACGTTTCCCTTAAGCTTATATATTAAGCTACATGTTTCCTAATATTACGAAAAATATTATTACAGATATACAATGGAAATCCCCCGGTATCAGCTTTAGACTTGGTTCTTTTTATTTTTATCTTATATTTTTACAAAATTAGAAACAACATTAAATATTTCGTTAAATACAGATGACCCAGCCCTTTATATTTTCCCCTACAGGATACATACCATACCCTACTATTGTAACAAAAATGCTTCAAATACTTTAACAGATGGAAAATTAAACTATCTTATAAACAACATAGTAATTTTCTTTTTCTTTTTTTTTTTTTTACTTTTATTTATATTCTACGAAACTTCTCTCTCCTATAGTTTACAATTAGATACAAAATAAATTATTTGCAAGTCCTAAAAAATTAGATACAAATCATTTTGTATATTAGATATTTTATTATAAATACTGATACGGTGTGATTAAATTCCGAGTAGATTTAGATTTAGAAAAATCTACATATATCTGTTTAAAATATTTGTATTTAAATTACTGCTTAATAACGATGTCATTTATAAATATACCACTGGAAAGCAAAATATTTTACAAACATAAATAAATCTCAAATTCAAAATGATTGAGGAAATATTCAAGATAATTTAAAATTTACTTCTAAAATAGTAATTATTTTTTCTCAGATAGGAAGAAAAAAAAAAACCTATTAGCTTATTTAAGTTTAACAATAATATATATTGTGTACAATATTAAGTTATATAATCCAGACATAAAAACCTTTTAAAAAATTACCTAAATACAATTAAAATAGCAATTTTTTATTTTTAATTGCAACAGATACTTCCATGAGTCGTATGCATGAAAATATATTTTAATTATATGAATGGGCTATAGAGAATTTTGTTTGAAAATGAGCAATGAATTAGGGCCGAAACGCACATATTTTAAATATATGCATATAAAATAAAACTATTTAAAAAAAATACTATTATATATATTTATATTTAAAATTTGAAGGTATAATGTGGAGCAAACGATTTTTCCTCATTCAATTTAAATGATATTTAATTATTAAAAATAAATATCTCTAAATAAATAAACATTACAAAAATGTTGAATGCAATAAATAGAATAATTAATATTTAACAGATAAAGTCCTATAGGTTAATAAAGAATGACGAAAAAAGCATAAATAAAGTAAATTTATAAATATTTTTTTTTTGTATTTCCATGCAGTCATTTTTTGCACTCACCAATATATATAACTTAATTTCTAATCAAAGTAGAGTGGTGTGTGGGAGTTTAGTTATGCGCGCACGCCACAAGAGTTGTTTTTTTTCGACCTGAGTATTTCTAAATCCCAATTTGCTGGACTATGTTTCTTTTACAAGGGCTCGGATAGAACAAAAAATTCCCACCACATCTCCCTGACCCTACGTGCAGGGAATTACTTCTTGAATCACGTATGTTGGCAACTCCATTGGAATCCCTGGTCGAGGCCGAGGAGGTGCGGCCGTTACGTCCTAGATGGTAGTGAGGTGAGCTGAACCTAATTAGAGAACAGGTCAGCCGTTGGTAGATCACCTGAGAATGGTCTATTCTCATTAATGAATCATAAGTTATGAATGGACGACGTTAGTAAGCAGTAACATGGCATTGAATATAAAAGATTTTATACATATGGTGGTTTTTATTTTAAAAATGTGTATTGAAAATAATTGTATTTTCTACTTTATTTTGTACTTTCTACTCGAGTACAATAACTCTAATAGGTTTACATGAATTCATTATAAACAGAAAAATAAACGAACATAAATCATTTTAAAAAAAACAAAATCTTGTGCTGTTTGCGCATTTCAAAATTTTCACTTACCACTCTCTATTAAAAAATAGAACTTAGTTTATATAGTAAATGAAAAAACTAACTGCATGAAAATACAAAAACATATGTTTATAAATTTACTTTATTTAAGAGTTTTTGGTCATTATTCATTATCTTCTAAAACTTGTTAAATATTAATTTTTCTATTTATAGTCAACAACTTTATTTTGCACAAATAAAAAAATTAAACAATTTGATGCATTACTTAAGGGGGAAAAAATGTAAACTCCAAGTTCGAATCGGAAAAAGCCGAGACCGGCCGATCTTTGTGGAACGAAAGCCCAATGAGTAAATTAAAAAGGATGTTAAGCCCTGGAGTAGCTCCAGCCGTAAATGCCGTAGAGAGGAAGTTGTACTGACTAGGCTGAGAATAGGTCACACGAGGCTCACCCACTCCTATCTTATTTCAAAAGAAACGCCTCCGAACTGCCTGTATTGCAATAACAATTTAACATTAAGTCATGTTTTCCAACGATGCCCATATTTTACGCCACACCTCAATAGCTTAGGATTAAACCAAGATCTCAAAAACCCTTGGAGACGATGATAAGGCAATAGAATTGCTGTTTCAGTTTTTGAAATCACAAAATTTACTGACAAAAATATAACTTGATCGGAAGGAAAAAAAATAAAATAAAAAAATAATAATAATAAAATAAATAAATAAAATAATAATTAATAAAATAAAAAAATTTAACGAATATTAGAAAAATTATATAAAATATAAATGGCGTTGATGACCAATGAAGTTTGGCACCACTAAACAAACATACCGGCCGATCTTTCCTGATTGCATTCACATACATGGCATTGTTAACTTTTATTGAACCGATGTATTCTTGGCAAATACAAAGTTTGTATTCGTAAATCTCACCACAAATAACCTTAAAATATGAATTTTTTTAACAAAAGAGAAATAAAAATGTTATGTACCAAATTTTCGCCTTCTCAGGTTCTTGTATATTGATATTTTTTATACTATATCCTTATATATTTTTTCTAAAACTAAAAAAATAGTGATAATTTACATCTGCACTTCGGATCTTAAGGGTTGTTAGTAAACTTGTGTGATCCGCACTCCGCACTAGATTTTTTAAATATAAAATTATATAATAATAAATATTTTTACACAGTTTTATGGTATATATTCAAAATATTTTTTACATGTCGGCCCTAATTCATTAGCTGCTCTTATACATAATACTCTTTAGACCATTGATATAATCAAAATATACTTTCATTTATAATATTCGTGAAAGTATTTATTGAAATTTTATAACTTTTTTTATTCTCATCTGTTTTTAATAGGTCGTTTTGTTCGGGGCTTTATGCCTAGGATTTATAAATAAATATTATACACAAAATAAAATTCTAAAAACTATATTACAGTTAAAATTATGTAAACTGAAAGGTTTTTTATTTAATTTGTGCAAAATTTATGACATCTTTAAAACTAAATTGGAAGCAAATTTTTATTTTTAATCTCCATTTTCATTGATATCAACGAGAAACTATTTAACATAAAAATTGTAATGCTTTAATCAATGGTGTAAATATGTAATACATATTTTCATTATGTAAAATTCCACCCAAAACGTCTGAAACTAAATTTTATTTAAGCAATCTATACAAGACTTGTCTTTGAAATTAATTGTTTGAACTACCTCAACAAAAGTTATTCTCCACACGTCTATATCATTGTATAACATCAAGTTTACTTTTTGTATATATTTTTAATACAGTTGTAAATAAATTTAAAAAATAAATAATTAAACTCAGCCTATAACCTAAACTTAGCTTCGGAAAAAAAATGTGGTGACATAATTGATTAAATTATCTAAAATAATTATAGCGTTATTTAATAATTTATATAAGATGAATAGGTATTGAAAAAACAAATAAAAATCTGTACCGCAACAACCCATGAAGGGGTTAAGCACCTTGTAAAGAAGTACTGTTTCTAGACCAACGGTTGTGCAAGGAGTTAATTTGGTCAGAATCATGCTTGGCGAGATTTTTACCCAATTTATGAGGCTGGGTGGACCCCAGGAGGGCTCCAGAACCCACAGGTTTGTCTCACGGCTACAGTGTAACAGAAAACAATTTTCTGCCCTGCCGTATTCGAACCTAGATCCTTAGAGTTAGTAGCATCGTGCCTTACCACGGTGCCACCGCGCTCCCACATACATATTTACTAACATGAATTATCAAATTAATAGGTTAATTTACGTTTTACGTTATTGTTTTATTTTTAAATAATTTTTTTTTCTCCATTTTCTTATTTAAGGCATATATCTAGACGTTATAAGCGTATTTCAGCGTTCCTTCCGTATAATCCTGAGAACTGTTGCTGAATGGTTCATGGCTCTTCTTAGTCATGGCCACTATGTTGTAATGTAGTTGAGCAAACATTCTTTCGTAACTAAGTCACCAACTATTTTCACAATTAGAAATCTCACTTTGGTTGTTTTTATACATTGTTAATACAACTTTTCTAGGTTTGTAAGATACAAAGAAATACCAGAACCTGCCATTAGCATGCCTGGTTTAACGTACATTTCGAGGGGGGAGGAGGCAGTTATAGCTGGGGGTTTGATGAATTCATCAGAGTGAATAGCTGGTTTTGAAATCTATTTTATTTCAACAATTAAAATTCCTTTATTTCAGGGAGATTCACCCTCTGCAAAAATTACATTGGGACGTGTGGAATGTTTTTCTAACCCGTACGATAAATTATTTGAACGAATGTGAATTCGATACCATCTGATCAAGAATTCATAACAGAAAAACCTGATCTATAAAGCAGGGTGGTTCGGCGGTATGGCACTGTGCTACTAACTCCAAAGACTCCAAAGGTTCGAGTACGGCTGTGGCAGATTATTATTCATCAATTGTTATTGAACCCACCTCGACAAAAACTAAGAGCTTTGAAACTCTAGTCTGAAAGTGTTCGGCCATCACAGTACAAAAGCCGGGTGGAAAAAAAATTCAGTTATTTCGACCTAAATTTTGATGACTTAAATGAAAACTAAGTATAATTAAAAGTCAAAATTGATGATTCTGCCAAGTATAGTTTGGAAGAATAATAAACAGCTGTTTAAAAACGTAAACAAATAAATTTTCTTTGAGAGCTCCGTATCATAAAAACTACTACTCCTACAAAGATGAATGTTATAAACTACTTCATAGTACATTTAAGTAGCTTTAATTTTATTGCTGGAAGACATTAGTACGTCAAATGGTTACGAAGATATATCTTTTAATAAATCAAAAATGGGTCCTAACAACTAGAAATCAATTTATTTTAGCAAATGTAACTAACCTCTACCCCTTAGATTATAAACGTCATCCACTACTTTATGGCACATTAAATTAGCTTTAATTTAAGTGCTAATAGACATCTATACACCTAATGATTCCTGAGATATAAATTTCCCAAAATAAATTCACTATTGACTAATTTTTCTCTGCAATTTTTATGAATACTTTTTAAAAAAATAGTATATCTTGGGAACTGTTTGACGTAAATAGCTCTATTTGAGCTATCATTTTAGAAAAATTAATCTACTTTAAATGATATTATATTAGGTGTTCTAGTGTTGGTGGTAGTTTTAAAAATATGGTGCTCCGGATGAAAAATTTATTTTTCTTAACGTTTTAAATCAGCCACTATTTTTTATTCCACCTAACTATACTTGGCAGACTCATAAATTATTACAAGTAATTATACATAGTTTTCATTAAAGTAATCAAAAATAGGGGTGAAAAAATGGCTTTCTTTCTCCTCTTGGGCTCTTCTTCTATAACGACTTAATTATTTCTTGTTTGTATCCATTAAAACTTTGAGACCAATTTGTTTTTATATAATTATAGGTTTGCTACTTTTTGTAAACAGAGACATACTAGAGTTCCACTGAAGAAGTAATGTAAGTTGAAAAAGAAAAATCAACAATATCCCAAAAAATAGACAACATGCAACTGTTAAAACCTAGCGAAAATCAAGTTTAGTGAGGAGGGAAGAGCATGTATGTTGGTATATCCTCAGTAATAAGTATTTATGTGTTTAAAAAAAATCCTTTCTTAATTTTGAGACCGTATACTAAAGCAAACATAAAGAAAAAATATAAAGAATCAATAAACATTTTATCTAGTTCTTGTAAGTTAAAAACTTTTTTAGTGATCATCGAATTAGGGATAGAATGGGCTTAGGGATCCTCAGGTCGAATGTGTAAATATTGTATATAATAGTGTAAATGTGACTAGAGATCATATTATTTTATCATCATGTTATTTTATTTTATACAGATAGTTCGATTATGTACATTTTGTTTATCCTTCTGTTTGTCTATATTTTAAGAGAGATTTTTTTTCATTCATTTATTTATTTATATTCTTATTTTCTTTTACTTTAGTATAAATGTGATCATTCATCACTATTACCTATTGTCCACAACTGTGTGGTAGATTGTAATGTCTATCAATAAATAAAAAGTACAATTATAAAAAAAAAAAAAAAAAACCTGCTGAATTTTCCATCCATCAAAATAAAATAATATTTTTAATAATACGTTAGGGCTCCGAAAATATATGATGTGATAAATGTTTAATTTAAGAGCAACTTTATGTTGGTTTCAAACTCTGAAATAAAAATATGTTGTGTACATGTTTTTTTTTTAACTGGAGAGAGAATTTGATCTTATATCTTTCAAAACTATTTATGATATAGTTTTTTCTTTAAAAAATATTTTGCTTTTTCCATTCTTTACCTGGGTAGGACTTCTGAAGTTTTGTCTTTGAACTCACATTTTAAGAGATAATATTAATGAAAACAAAATAATTCAAATCAATTAGGCCTATTTAATCAATTTATCAAAAAAAATTACTTGCTAAGATTAATGTTATAATTTAGACTCTGAAATAAAATCATAATCAAAGACCATGAGTTGACACAAATTCCTCAGCGAAACCACAGTGTGCACTTTAGCTAAAATGTCATAGCCCTCACTTGACATTAGATCTGAAGCGCTGACATGTCAGTTATGGGTTTTTATTTTATTTTTAAAAACCAACCTCTCAGAGTATATTAAAAATAATAAAGCTATCTCTTTTTGCTTATAACAATTTTTATAATTCACTTATTATTTCTTTTTTTATCGCAATGACCGATCCTGATATATGGATCCAACTTAAATATTTAAGTTCCTATTAAAAATATTTTTTTATATCAAATTATTATTATATTGCTTTTGTTTTATAATTGGTCGATGACATTCGGCCAAGGTATGCTTTGAGTTCTTTTCAAAACATACATAATGATTATTATATTACAAATCATTAAATTACAAACCTACCAGCAATGGTTTCATTTATGTTTCAGTAAAAAAGATTTATAAATTTATATAATTATACGAGAATATGTTCATAATAATTAGTCAGATTATTATGAATATATTATATCATCACTAAACTATGGTTTCAAAATAATCCTATTTAGGTACGTTATATAACATGAACCACAACTAAAGGTTAAATTATACAAATAAAATACTAAGTGTCATTAGAGAAAAAAGTGGTTAAAATAATAATTAATCAGAATTTTTTTTAAATTAAAAATTTATACAACTTCAACAAATAATAAGTTGTGAAATATAATATATTTAATTTCTTCCCTGATAATTACACGATTGTTTCAATAGTTTTAGTCTTATTATGGTAATTTTATTTTTCTTTATATTGTATATAAATTGTTTTGTAATTATTAAATCAGTTTTTAATATATCAATTATGTTTTTGTTAATGCTTATCATATTTTTTTTTTTAATTTTATGAGGGCTATTGTTATCATTTACTTTTTGTTTTGTTATTTTTCTGTACAGAAGGTATGGACGAATACTTTGAACGCTTATTTGTGGCATATTGTATTATTTTTATAAAATACCACAATATATTTTGTATGTGAAAAAAAATTGTAATATAAAATTACAGGATGCAAATGTGTCGGGTCAAAGCCAAATTAACGTTTCAGCAAATTTCATTGTCATTGATTTTTTGTATTTTAATGTGATTTCCTTTTAATCTTTGCAATTTAAAAAAAAATACTATTGGATTTCGCTAAATTAAAATACAAAATAATCGACTAACGTATTTAAAATTATAAATCAGCTTCTACATTCAATATGTGACCATAATTCAAACTCAATTCTCTCATCAATTTTCATTAAAAAAAACTTTGGTACTTTACCAACGATAATGTAACATACATAACTTAATGTAACATCGTTTGACCAATTTGAGTTACATTTACCATTATAATGGGATACGATACAATAGAATACAAGAATCTAAGGCTCCAAAGACCACATTTTGTTATCAGTGATATAAACATAAAAGGGCCCATAAAAAGCGCTTTCCGGTACTTTTTTTTTAATGTATTTAATTTTCCCAGGATACTAATATAGGATAATACAGGATTTTTCTAGACCAATGATATTACTTTGTCCATATCGGTATTCATTTTTATATTTTTATGAAAGACTGATCTACATGACTATTATAAGGCCTATCTGGACATACGGAGTTGAGCTTTGGGGCTCCACTAAACCATCAAATTCCTCCAGAATCCAATCCTTACAGTCCAAAATCCTTCGTAAAATCCTTAATGTTCCTTACTTTGTCACAAATCAAGTCATCCATCAGGACCTCAATATTCCATATGTTGCTGATTTGGCCAGAACCAGATACCGTTCCTTCCATAATAAACTTCTCAACCACCCAAATCCACTTGTTTCTAACCTGGCTTCTCCTTCATTACCTAATAATCCTCCTAGGCGTCTGAAAAGAAGATGGCCTCGAGATCTTCTCCTCTAGAAATGTTATTGGAGTTCTATCAGTGGGTAGATTCTTCACATGTTTTTATCATGTCACTATGTCACCTACAGCAAATTTACTTGTTGTATATAAGTGTATACAGTTGTAAATATCAATAAATAAATTATTAAAAAAAAAAAAAAATATTTTTATGGTTTGATTGATAAAAGCGTAATTAAAATTCTTATCTAATCTAATTACGTTTTTTTAAGCCGAAGTAGGTGATTTAAAACTACTCGCTGGCAACTGTGTAAACCTCTTCATATTTCTTCTTCTCACTTTATAGTCGTCAACAAGCCCGGCTGCCGGCCGGTTCACGGAGAGCTAATGACTACACGACTCTCGTATGCCGTTTAGCCGGCTCCGGTTCCATTCAACAAGAGTGAAAGCTCTTTCTATGTTTGTTATGAACGACCTGATAAACGACAACGGGCATGCGAAATTCTGGCTAATATGAAATAGACGAATAGACATTCAAGACAAGATAAAACGGTTTTTTTTTCTATTCTGACACTGAAGTTTCGGCCCGACTATTTTCAAGGTTTGAACATTTTGAGCTAAAACGTAAATTGTTAGAATAAATATGTTTTATGTTGGCTGCCCATGACTGACCCCTAAACAGTAATCATTGTGTAAATTAATCAAAAATTTCCTGTACAGTCATTATGTTATTCGAGAGATTAAATATGCGAAATGGCCTTGTTGCGTTGCATTTATGTCATTTCCTTTGTACGAATATTCACGCATAATATATCATGTATTTTTTCTTTACACTCTCAAATAAATAATAAAATTAACATGTTCTTTTATTTTTCAGGTGAAGGAAGATATGATACTGGCCGGTAAGTATTGAGTGATACTTAAACGTAAGTGTGAGAAGTATGTATGGTTTCACATCACTCAGTTCAGTCTATGTTCACGACTTCACGACTTAGTGAGAGAGAGAATCGTTTTCAAGTTTTCAGCTATAACAGATGTTCCCAATTTTTTTCGGTTTGTGGCTCCCTAAATAATTGGATTTTTTTCCGTGGCGCCTTTGATACCTCAGATTTTTTCTAAATTTTTGACTTTCTTAAAAAATTGGATAACTTTCCTTTTTAAAAGCAATTACCCATTTAACAGCGAAAAATTAAAAACAAATACTTACTAGTTTCCATGGAATAACATAAAAGATCTAATTTCGATTGTATCGGTAATTCCATATTGAGACTGGACAACCACCATGTGGTTAAGTTGGTTGAAAATTAAATTAAACACGAATTTTAAATTCTCAAAAAAATTATTGAACGTCCATTGATGATTAACATTATTAAAATTATTAATGAGATGGGTGGGCTTTATGTTCACTACACAACTTCTCGAATCTCGGAATAAAATTGGATATGGTGACCCTCATATCTTGTTCAACGTTTTCCTGCGATATTTCATTTTTAGTAAGCAAAAATTCGAGAATTGAAAATTCCAAGAAAATTGCCAAATTGTGTAATTGAATATTTCCCGGCACCCTTATGACGGCATCGCGACTTTCCCAGGCGCACACTTTGGGAATCACTCAACTATAACATAGATTTTTTTTTAACTCACTTTTGAAACTTTTATTTACTTTTATTCTTTTCTCTTAATGTCTGAGGAGGGGGGGGAGAGCAGGTCTTGGGATACTCTATCTACTTTGGTATACATTTTACATCCTAAACTGCTACGTTAATTTTGTTATTAAGATCTCAAAAAACAAAATAATTTGTCTTCCTTAACATTTATTACGGATTTTTGACAAATATATTCGGTAAGCTACTGAGTTTTCCATGTTAATAATAATAATACACAATCGTAAATAATAAATTCAGTTATCGATGCTCAGTGTATTTGTATCAAATCGTAAACTGGTAATCTTGCTATGTTATGAATCCACCATCGAAGGGCTTTGAACTAGCTAGATCATACATCATTTTTATTTTGAGAAGTTAAGGAAGAAAAACAATAAAAACATTAAAAATATTCTTTTGCGAGAGGGTTCCCCCAAAATTTGATTTATCATTTAAATTTCTTTATTAAAATAATTCTAGCTTAAAAATTATGTATAGGATTCTTTTAATTAACACTAACAAGGACAATATATTGTGTAAATATGATTTGACGAAAGTATCTAAGATAATAAGAGTTTTAATCTGACAACCAAACAAAAAACCGACAAAGTGACGAAAGATAATTTAATATTTCTAGATTATTAATATAACAATTGTTTGGGTTTTGTAAATATATCACTTCAAATGTTTAATTAAAAATTTACTATTGAAGATACACTTCAAATAATTTACCAAGTTAAAACGAATTGTTATAAATATAAATATCGACTGAACTTAATGTTTAAATAAGAACTACTGGCAGTCTTAGCTGTTCATCTAGAATTTTATTGTTACTTTCCTCGAGAAAACTATTGTAAATTTTAAAAAATATATATATATGATAATGAAAATAATTTTTAGGCAGGGCAAATGGGCTGTAACTTCGACTTTTGAAATAAAAAAATCTATGGTTTTATTTTATTTAAAAACAATTTTGATCCTTTTTCTCAACTTTATTCTTTTTAAACTTCCAAAGTTTCGACCACTTAGGTCATTTTCAAGGATTCCTTTACATTATTTTCATTTTTTCTTTTAAAATTCTTTAAATGCCGGCTAATTGCCTTTGTCCCATAAATTCTTCTATACAATTCCTTCCCAAATTTAAAACTTTTACTAACCACTTTTCTTACTATTATTTTCATTTGCAAACTCCAAACAGAAACTACCTTCCGAGTTTGCAAATGAAAATAATAGGTGGAAACGTTGGAAGTTTAAAAAGAATAAAGTTGAGAAAAAGGATCAAAATTGTTTTTAAATAAACTAAACCACTCTCAAACAAGTATATTAATAAAAAATAAATCTATGGTTTTGTTTTTCTTTCAACCATACAAATGTCAGATCCCAAACATTAAATATAATAGAAATTCTAGAAAGTTTAGTGGTATTTTTATATGAGTAGAACCCCGATTAATCTGTTCTTCGTCAAAATCGGTTGTAAAAAATAAATAAATAAAAAATATTAGGCTGATATTAAAAGATCGTTTTTTGGGCCGCCCATAGCTCAGTGGTTAAGACACAGTCTTACCAATTTGATGTCTATTGGCGGTGCCGGTTCGTATCCGGCCTGGGGCGGCGTCGACTTTTTTCATTGAGTGGCGGTCCCACAAAAGGAAGAACTTTGACCCCCAACCATGGTTAGGCAGTATAGGACTCCAATGGGAGTCTTGGCCGAAAAAAAAAAAGATCGTTTGTAAACATAAATTAGATCGTGTATACAAAGATTTTGTATTTGTTTTTATTAGATAGTCTTATCCTATGTCCTGTATTAAATTGTATTTTATTTTTCTGTATTTCATTATCATACCACTTTGTCTTTTCGTAAATAATGTCACAATAATGGATGTACTAAATAAATAAATAATCTGATTGGAAATTCAAAGCTACGCCCCCCACCTCATACATATTAGTTTTACAAAAAACCTCCTTGTTGGCTATACAACCATATGTGAAATATTTACATTATAAAAGTAAACCTGACCTGGAAAAAATAATCCCAGCTTTATAAAAAATATAACGCTGAATCGATTTGCAAGTTTGTGCCACCAAATAAATCAGAACGGATATTCCGCCGGTGGTTCATTAATATTCCAATTCGATATTGGTTTTAAAGGGCAATTTACATGTTTTCAACACACCATGACCAACCTGACGGAAAAATCATTTGAAGTAAGCCCCTCTGAGTTATTTTCGGTTAGTGGTAAAATAAGAATCCATTGTCTAGATCTGGGGTCATCTAAGTGGTCGATATAATATATTGAGGAGTCGATCTTATCTAGCGGATCGATGAACACTAATGCTACTCAATCACATATTTATTGACACCAGCACACTATATAGCATTATTGTTTGGAAAGCTATTTTTAACGTCTCCAAGGAAAATATATTACATTAATTCAAGCAAGGGGAGTTATTTTACGATTTAAATTTTCAAGTTATCAATCTCGTTTAAATCTTAAGTGTCACGTTAATATTTTTCTTAATCTAATACAATTGAATTAGACAAAGAGTTGCTATCTAATAATAATAACAATTTTTATATTTATTCAGGAAAATGTCCCTTTTGAATTTAATCATATAATCATAAGTGGTCTTTAGCGCATTAGAGTAAAAATAAAAGAACAAAATAATAAGTACATAATAAAAAAAATACAAATCATAATAAAGAGATTTTTAATTTCTATCTTTAAAAAATATATACTTATCGTATTAATAAATTATATAAAAAATATATTGACAAGATTAATAATAATTAAAAGTATAAATTTCTACAGTACAAATGTAGCATTTTTTCTGGTATGATTATGAACATGAAACATTTATTTTAATTTTGTTGGAACAGGACTGATAAAAATGATGGAATAAGCAGGATTTGAAGGTGGGAAGGGTACTGGAGTGACGGATCGAAGTATATAGAAATGGAATTCGAGCATTTGAGTAGAAATAAAACAACAAAATAATCAGTATATAAAAAAAAAAATACAAATCATAATAAAGAAACTTTTGTCTAAAAAAAAAAAATTCAAATTAGAAAAAATATGTATATATTTACGAGATTAATAATAATCTAATTTAAAAAAATCAGGAGTATTAATACATCGTTTATTCTGAAATGATTGTAAATACGAAACATCTATTTTATTTATTTTGGCACTGAGCGGATAGAGAATGATGGAACAAGCTGGATTTGAAAGTGGGAAGAGTACTGGAGTGATAAATGAAAGTATAAACGAATGGAATTCCATACCTCTCTAGGGACATGCTGCAACTAAGGGGGCTCTTGTACAAAGTTTGGAGATTAGGAATGGATATTACGAGAATGGGCCGTTTGTAGCTGAGGGAGATAACCGACTTCCTGGTGATTGTAGCGGCACCGGTTCGAATCTGAACTGGAGGGTCGACTTTTATTTCTGTAACGGTCCCACGAAGTGATAACTTAATACCCTACCATGATTAGAATTGGCTGGTTACCTCTAGATAACTAGATCAGAAATGACCAGGAAGGTGGTCATGAAAAAAAAAGTATTGCGGGAATGTACAGAGGATTCGTATTAACGAGTTCTGAGATTTACGATTGATTACGATTGAGCTGGATATTTGGATAACTTGGTAGATACGTACACATCATTTTCAAAAATTAAGTGATGTTTTGAAATTGCACTTTGAACATATTGAAAACATAGATATCCCAGGATGGATTATCGCCCGTTTTCTTCAGTGTGAAAATATTGATAGACATTTTCAAGATGAAGTCATCGAATCATTAGTTGATTTTATGGCAAAAATTGTATTTTACTTGTAAGTTTCGGAAGTATATACATATTACGGAAAAAAAAAAAAAGTCCCAGTGAGAAAGTTATTAATCAGACATTTATTTTTTTATTTGCTTCACAAGGTCGAATCTGGCTTCAGTCATGATAACAAGGGATATGGAGCTTCGAGGAGATTCAAGACAAAATTATTTTAAGAAAATAACAAAGTTGGAACCATACATTGCTAATCTTGCTATCAAGCGCATTCCAAGATTTATGTAAAAATTTGATTTTTTAAAGAGAGTCAATACAATTTTTTTAGGAGTCAATAATTTAAAACTTTTGGTGGTTCCTGGTCTAGACCGTTTCGAGGAGTATTTCTGTCTCCAATAAGAAAATTTAAATAACATTTTGTTATTTGATTTTCATGTATTTGTCAAGAAAAGAAGAATACGAAAGAGAGCCGCTAAGACTGTAATGAGATGAGCTCATACTCCTATCGGTGTATCCAGTGAGAAAAGTGTGGGAGCAAATACACATCATCCATTCTGGCTGCATTGCAAGAGGAAGTAAATCTTCCGTCTCCTGCAATCATACACGTAGGTGTGAAGAATTACAAGATGATACTCAGTTCAACTTCAACATTCAAAGTTCATTGTATTTAATCTTCTCTCATAGTCTATTATTATTTATTTTTTAATGTGCTTTTATTTAAAATTATATAAAAGAGACTCGACCTTTTTATAGAGGCAATTTAAACCTGAATAAGCATTGCTGTAAAAGCCAAGAATTCCAACGACGAAAGCAAGATAAAACTCCTTTATAAAAGTGATTTTATTTTATTTACTTTAACTCATGTTTACATTGTACCAGTGGAATTGAAGTTTATTTCTATACTTATTGTATTGTATATACAGAGGAGAAGTAATATCGAACATGCTTTTAAAACATCTTTGTGAGATAAATTGCATTAATTTATAAAAACTGCATAGTGTAAGCAGCCATATTTTTGTAGTGTGTAATTGTTATGAACTGATTTTTTATATTTTTCATACAATTATATTTTCGTTTGTTCTCATTCGACCCCCATTTTCTAAAATGGCGATGTTTGAAATAAGGAACCTCTCTTCCAAAATGGCGATGCTTGAAATATGGAACCTCCACCACAATGTATTACTTCGAATATTCTATTTATAAAGAATTGCTATCATATGTACGAGAATATTCAAAATCATCAAGAAGTCACGATTTTTTTTATTTAGGTAGGGATAAATAAAAAAAAAAATGTCTATAGTTCATAGTTAAAATATACATTGGACTAAAGAAAGAAATTGTATTATTGTTTTGTTTGGAAATAACACCTTTACGAACTGAGATGGCCAAAAATCAACATTATTCCATATTAATAAATATAAACAAAATGATAATAAATTTAACTAACAAAAATCGTAAAACTAAAAAAATATATAAATATGTATATAGTTATTCGTTTGAACATAGATATAAAAAAATTAAAGTAAATTAAAGATAAGTTTTATTAAAAAAATAATAATTTATTGTAGTATAAAAATTAGAGAGAACAAATAGTAATAGCAATAACATAAAGCCTAAGTGCTTAAATAATTAATGATAATATGTAGCAAAAAAAAATAAATAAATAAAGATTTATATTCAAATCATACAGACTAGGTTATTTGAAACTATAAAAATTAAAAAAAATAATAATACAAAAAAAGAAATGTTCCAACTCACTATCAACTTATTCATTATTATTATTATTGTTTTATTCTTAATTTTGTCAGGATGTAAAAGCCAAATGAATACTTAATTATTCATATGAAAAGTCCTAATGAGGGAAATAATGACATTGTCATTTTTCTAATTATTTTTTTTAAAGTTTAGTATTCCGTTGTTAACTGTTTAGTGTTTATTCAAAAATACCCATTAATATATTATTTATATTTTATAATTTTTATCCCAGTTTTCTTTTGTTAATTTTTAGTATCCTTACCATTTCAAGTTAATAGGTAAACGTACTAGTTATTGATAATTAAAGAACTAAATTAACGATTATAGAACTTGAAAAATTACATAAAAGATTTTAAATCAATATTTTATTTAATCTTATCTATTATTTAAGTTTTCTGGCCTTGAATCTAAAGAATATTAATATTCAGTGGTTTTAATTTTTAATATTTCATTTTTTTAGTGCAAGGGAAAATTCAATTGGTCCAAATTGTATCTATAGTGGACGCTTGAATATTTCTACATTCAGTTATTGACATTTCGCGCATTAGTTATACATCGGTAACAACAGAAATATGCAGAAGTATTTTTTTTCTTTTTTAATTAGAATCATGAATTTATTGAGTGAAATTTTAATGATGACATTGAATTAAGACACCAGAGACAAAGACAAAAATTAAACTTGTTAATACGCTCAGTTATTTCATTTACACCTGTATAAAATGATCATGAAATTGAAATTAGTTGAACAATGTGTCTAATTCTATGATATAAAGTTTTATAACACTTCCATACATTTATTGGAATTACTTTTATTTATTTACACTCATGCTGTAACGATGTCTAGTACTAGATATAATATTTTTTCTTGATGTAGAACTGGACATCTGAAATTTAGAGCTTTCAAAACGCAGTTTTAATTTTAAACAATAAATAAAAAAATACTAAATATATTTAAATGACTGATAACAATTAGATTTTGATATATTGATTAAAGTTAAAATAAATGAAATAGATTTTAAATGGATATATAACATTAG
>NW_027109532.1:622293-623820 GCF_000696795.3 Halyomorpha halys
AGATAATATAAGATAAAATAAAATAAAAATAGTTTTTTTCTAAAACAAAATTTTTAGATATAGAACTAAAAGTACAAATAAAGAATATGTTTGGTTCTTATAAACTTTATTGACGATTTGTTTATTAATTGTTAATTTGATAGTTAATTTTTGATTATTCATTATTATTATTATAATATTATTCAAATAGAGCGTTTTTAACGTAACTTTAAACATTTGCAACCTTCTAATTAGATGTTGCTGATTTGATTAATATAAAATTATATTCCTTACACACCTAAGAGTTTACTATTACAATATCCATAACCGGTTAATCCATCTATTGTTTATACTGTATTGTGTTTATGTATGTATTCAACTATAATAGTTTTTAGTTACACTTAAGGCCATCCCACGATGTCAATATAATTGACTAGATATGGAATTTCATCAATGTATTGACCGCTTGAAGCAGTAATACCGATAGAATTACAAATTGTTTGATTATTTTTTTTTAAGTTCCTTCAATATTATCAAGGAACTGTCAATATTATTGGAGTTAAGTGCTATATTGAATCAGTTGTGTATTTCTAAACATAAAATATAACTAATAAACATTAAATCAAGCAAATAGAGATATAACTGCCTATAACCTTGTGTTAATTGAAAATTAAATTGTTAATAACGATCGATTAATAATTAATTAGTGGTTTAATGGCCATTATTGTTTGTGGATTGACATATAATCAACTGTAGTTAATTATAACAATAAAACGGGAAGATTTATTATTCTTCAAGCTATTCTGTTTAATAGTAAAAAAGTTGTTATAACAAAAAAAATATATATTATAAAATACTGAAGGATATCATATATTTAATAGTGAAAAATTATAATAAAACAAATTCGAAACTGGCAATTAATTTTATTAATGGACATGTTATCTTAAAATATTACGGAATTTCTTTCTTATCGAATTATTACGTTTTCAAGACTTTACAATATTATATTTTGTTTTCTTAACATCATTTATTTTATACCTATTACCGATATTTCGAATATAAATTAATTTGAAGTGGCGTATAGAAAAAAATCGGAAATGGTGACCTTCGATAGGATACGTCTTGGAGAAAGCTATTCGATAACTACATGGAACAATTTCCCATAAGCACCGTCCTTCGGACCAATGGTTCGCAGTGCTTAGAATGCAGTCCGCGGGGTCAGAATGAGCTGCAAGTCCATAAAGAGAAAGAAGTACGTCAGCATAACCTCAGCCTCTTTAGACAGTTGTAATTCCTAACAGGGCAGTTACAGGAATGCGAGGGGTATCATGCCCCTTACTACTTAGAAGGTTATCGACAGTGTAGTTATGTACCTCAAGAATACATATTTATTTATTTTTTATTAAAAAGAATAAATCCAAAAGCACGCAATTGACAAATATCATCGAAACCTACCACAAGAAATATAATAATTAAAACATTTATTTTCTCAAAATATATCTACTGGAAGATTATTGATTGACCGTGTGTATAGATGAATGGAATATG
>NW_027109532.1:624789-625825 GCF_000696795.3 Halyomorpha halys
TGGAAGGAATAATATCGGGTTCGGGCTAGATCGGTTACATAAGGAACATTTAGGTCTTTATGGATGGTATTATTAGTAACAAAATAAGGAGCATTGAGAATTTTACGAAGGATTTTGGATTGTAAAGATTGGACACGAGAGGAATTCGAAATTTAATTTAGTAAATAAATGAGTATGTTTTGTTATTAGGGTGTATGTTATTATAAAAATTCTACCTCATCACGTTCCGAAAATGATGAAATTTAAAGCAATGTAAAAATAAAAGAAAGCCACATTCCAAGGTAAATATAATGATAGTACTCAGTCTTTTGAAATTATTAAAATGTGCAATGAGCAGCCGAGAGTTCTGTACAACCGCTACCGGTTTGGCAGGTTTCGGCACTTTCCAGTATCATTCCTAAGTAATGAGAATGTAGTTTAGTCAAAATTGTATCTGACTACCAAGAAAATATTATTAGCATATGGATATTGGAAAGTAGTACAATACAAGTGGATTATTCTGATCTTAAGGAGGTAACATTGCTCAATAGACATTAAACGTTTTGTGTTGCTGAGTGTGGTACACTAGTGATAGAGAAATGCGATATAGAGCTGAGAAGGAAATAGGAGAAAATACCTTCCCATTGGCTGTTGCAAAGTTCTATTAAAAAATTAATTGTATTTTTTACTGTATTTTTCTTTTTCCTACTGGTTTTCTCCGTTAAACATGACTGAAACTTTTTTTGTTAGCCTGTTCGATTCTCTTCGAAGTTCAAAGTCTCAGTTCTAATTATTAATCTCTTTCTTAGCTGTAGCTTCTGAGAAAAAAAAAATTACTCAGAGTCTCTGAACTTTACACCAGAAATTAGGGTGTAAAAAATACACTTCTACAGTAAACTCGTCCCGTCATTTGGGGTTCGGATTTTTTTGTAAGTCTCCAGTCTTCCAGTAATTTTTAAAATCATTTTATGGAATAGTAATTTTAATCAATTAAAAATATATATTCATAATTTTGGTTTATATTCTTATTGAATAAAAAATTATATGTTTTGGTATA
>NW_027109532.1:625875-630393 GCF_000696795.3 Halyomorpha halys
TATATATTTACTTCACTCTTATTTCAATATTGAGAAAATTTCCAAAACAACAAAGTTGTGCTGTCAAACTTCAATGGGTTGTCAAATCTAATCAGACATTTTTTTTAAAATCATACAACATGTACGCATGATAAGTAAACAATATAAAATAATAGTATATGACTTTTTTTTGTTTCATCGTTTTGGTTCTTTTATCTTTTTCATTTTTTTTTTTATATCTTTCTATACTTTATTTACTTTATTTTTTTGTCAACCCCTTTTTTCTCTTTTTTTTTTCTATCCTTTTATTTCATATTTTCTCTTTCAAGCCAACGTAACATTCCTCTTTTTTTTCCTTGTTTAACATAAATAAAACACATCTAAAATACAAAATACATCTAATATTCATTTTAAATAAATAATGATATAAACACGTAAGATATATGTCGTATAATTAAAAAAAAAATTGATAAAAGTAGTGACAGATAAATATATATACATTAAAATATATATATTAAGTTAGAAGAAATAAACAGCAGTCTTTTTCAAAGAATTTTAAAACAAAAATAATTATTTTTTATTTTTATATTTTTTTAGTAGTTAATTCCTTGGATTACGACGGCCTTAAATTGGTTCAGCTATTAATTCCCAAGTGTTTTTGTAATATATTTAAAAAAGTCCCCTAACTTACCCATAAACTTTGTTCAACTTATTGAAAAAAAGTGTAAACTAGCATCTTTTTCTTCAATTTATATTCTAAGAACGCAGAATTATAAATTATAAGTCAAGTCAATATTGACCAAAATGAGCTATATATAAATATGCAATATTTGGTTTGCAAAGGATGTTTTCACGAGAGTCGAATACGGTGGAAAACCCCTAAACAATAACATTCCAATAAGAACCTTTCAGAACCTGACCGTACATAAGTCAAGAATCCTGAATGTTTACAAATTACCTGAATTATAAATGTAAATCATGAATGCGGTTTAGTCGTTAGCCTGAGTTTGAGTATGATTGTGGAATTTTCCGTTGTTTGTGTTCACTCCACAAGAAACGAAACTGAGTGTCCATTTGAAGAAGTTAATTGAACAAATATAAAACTGAAAATAAAGGGCATCAGTATCCTAGTCATCAAAATATGATATTTTATTTTGATATCAATTTCGGGTTTTCCTATTTTTTTTTTTAATGAATAGTTAAAATACATCGATGAACAATGGATATAAATAACAACTTATGGCTATTGTATTTTATATTTTGAAATTATTTAAAATTAATTATAATGAAAAATAAATAAATTTCTAATTTAGAGCTCTTACACACATTCATAACTTTAATACATCGATCTTTCGTTTTCAGGGCATCTGATTTGTTCATATATATAAATATATTTCAATTATATTTTAAAAGCTTATATGATCAATCAAGAAAAATCTTGGGATGATTTCCTATGAAAAAATATTAATAAAATAAAAATCATTCTCATAAAATTCTAATAAAAACTGGAATCCCAAACTCCATAGGTATGGCCGGAGTATTAATTTTTGCTCTGAGGACCTAGCCTCTAATCATTTTAATAGGCTCTTTATTAAGTAATTATTAAAGGATAATCCATGAGGTTGAGCGCTGGTGATGACCAAATCATCTCGTACCATTGTTAAAAAAACTGCACATTTAATAAATGCACACTTAAAATCCTTCCTGAGCAGTACAGTTACAAGTATATTATTTTATTTTACTTCATTTCATGGGTTAATCTGATTAAGTTTAAAATGTATGAACTATATCTTTGTAATGTTCAATTTTCAGGTGTCAAATATAAAATTATGACAACGCTTGTCTATACGTTACTGACAAACCTATACTCGCCAATTCCTCTAGTTGCTGAATGAGTGATTGATGATTAATTATCAACTATATCAACAAAGATCAGTTTCTACCACTGGTAAATAACAAGCAGGAAACATACTAGTTTATAAATTAATTTTGGATTAGTTTGACAGTTCACTGTAAGGACGTCTACATGAGTCGGTTACTTGCCTCACAAACCCATGTCATTTATAGTACTACCAACTATCGAGCAAATTCTGATAGTATGAGAGTACTGCTACGATAGCGAATGTTAGAGTTACGACTTAAGTGGCAGTAATCACTATCACCATCACTGTGGAACCTTGTTTTGGTTATAATTTTAACAGCGAAGAACGAATTTTAATATTTATAGAGTTTTGGTTTCTTATATAAATATTTTAAAAGAGATATTGAATACAAAAATCCCATTTTAGACATAATTCATTTAAAAACCCATTACTAAATTAATAAATTCATTCAAAGAGTACTATCTAGTGATATAAATTTTAACATCTAGAAAATGTTTAAAGCAAATATTAAAACAGTACACATTTATAGAAAAAACATATTCCATTCGTTTATATTCTTTTATTTTTTTTATTATCCTTATGCCAGTTTCGTTTAAAATCAAGAAGTAATTATATGTAAACAGTGAATATTTTTGTATCCAATCAATTTGTAGATAATAAACCGTTGAGGAAAATATCTGTTTTCCTTGTGGCCTAAATAAGCTGGTGAGACATGTTTTCTGTTATAGCCAGGGCCTTGTGGAAGCTCTCTCTCTTTCTACTAGATCTTCTGCCCAGCATTATCTGCCTTTATATTATTTTTTTCTGTCTGATTATTATATCCTTTGATCCTTGCCAACTTGGTTATGTCTAGGTCTCCATTATTTAAAAATATTGGCTATTATAAATCATTTCTTCATTTAATTATTATTAATATTGGCGTGGTGTGGTCCAAGGCCTCGCGCGATGTACGTAGGAATATATTGCGCGTTTCATGACGTGGTTTTCACAGGGTGGGTTCGTCACTCCACTGCCACTGGCTAACGGGCCTCGAAAATTCCTTGGGGGAGGCTGCGAGTGAGTATTGTATAATTTTATGCTTGAAAAAATCCCGGATAGGGCTGGGAATCGAACTCGCAAGCTTTGGGTTGGCAGACAGGCGCGTTACTACGCTGCTACCGTCACCCCTTTTTCATTTAAATATTCTATATGTTATTTATGGCAATAAAATAAAAGGAATACAAAAAAAAAAGAAAAAAACGGTACAAGAACAGAAACGCTTGAAGACAGAATGAAGACTATTTAATTATTATTATTTTTTCCTAATTATATGCAATTTTTACATTTTTACTTGAAGGAGTTGGCATTATGTCTGATAAGCTCCTTCAGACTATAATGTATAATTCTTCACATATAGTCTTGTTAAATTCTTAGTTTCTGGATTGACCCTGACAGAATTATTTTCTTTAATTAAATTATAGGTATGAATTACTTTAGTTACTTAGTTTTAATTTTCTTTACCTTAGCTGTTAAATTATTTCGCTATGATTTGATTAATTTATCTGCCTACGGTTACCTGCGTTGTGCATATAACATACATTTTATTTAATATAAATAAAATAGATCCAAAGCTCGGAAATAAATCGTAGTGATAGCAAAAATTTAAATTTGTAACCGTATATAAATTCTGTGAAGAGCCTTGCCTTGTAAAAAATTTGAAAGTTCTTGTGACCTACTCATTTTGAGAGTACATCCAATGCGAAATTAATGTAAATTTAAAAATAGTTTATATATTGTAAAAGATTTGAATTTAAGTTGTTTTTTTTTAAATTAACAAACGAAATGATACAATATATAAAGGTGATGAAGTATTGTTTATTATTATTTTTATGTGAATCATTTCACATGTGTCCTCTTGAGAGCTATCAAAGTAAATAGTAACTATCCTAATCTTTTTTCGTTGAATAGATTCGTTAATTTAAAGACATTTTTGTTTAGTTTTTTTTAATCTTAAAATGGTTATGAAAAACGATCTCCCTTGCAATCGTTCATTCGAGATATTTACAGCGGGACTAGGATCATTCGCCAAACCGTTTTCAATAATTCTCCGTTTTGAGTTATGTAGGTCACAAATTTCGTATATTATTATCCCGACGTTGGGACTTTGTGACATAACTTCACATTTATTTAACGAAAATAAAATGTCAAAGTGAGAAACATTGTCAGGAACAGCAGTTTTACCTCCGAAGTTATTACCGTCTATTTGGGTTCAACAGAAGATTTGTTTCCTAGTTTTGACAAAATAATATCCGCTAGAATAATAGATTTTCTGCTTTAAACATTTATTCATTTTCAACTTGGAATAAGACTTTAAATGGACCGCAATATTGTCAAGGGGTTGTTTGGCTTTATGCTTTGAGGAGAGTCGTTTTTAATAAGCCGCCGTACTTAAAACTTATCTGCCAGTCATTAGGGTTGTATCAGTTGGAATTCTACCTCATTTTCTGTAATATTAGAATATTATTTTGAATATAATATCTTTTTGATTCTGTAGCCAGTCTATTCAACTTAAATAAAGGTCATCGTAACTAAATTTCTTTAATTAGTTTTAAATCAATCAACGTGTGAAGGCTTAATCCACATCTTCATTACTAAAAGTTTTTAAATTAATATTTCT
>NW_027109532.1:630568-635705 GCF_000696795.3 Halyomorpha halys
TATATACAAACAAAAGAATAGACAAGATGAACATAATCAAACTATCTGTATGAAAAATAAATAAATAAAATGACATAATGATAAAATAATATATACAATATTTAGACAATCGACCTGAGGCCCACTCTATCCCCCACGTGTGAGGGGTAGAGCAGAGCCCAGGAGATCTCAGCGCATCCCTCTTGCCGCATCACTGGTAATGAGCAAGTGGAGGCTGAGCAAGTGCGCTAAAGCCGCAAACACTCAACTTGAGTGAGGAATCTGACCATATTTCTTACATTAACATACAATATATTATTTTTACTAAAAATACATAACAAATAAATTTAAATTTCCTAAAATATTTCCATCAATACTCCTCTCGTCAATACATTAAATTATTAAAGTATATTTTATTATATTAAAATAATAACAAAAATCAAGGAGTACTGTTTGGTTTCTGGTTCCTATTGCTAACATCTGATTATTTAATCATAGTCTTATTTGGACTTTGACCTTTTAATATTTTTGCTAATTATAGTCTAATTCAGTATGTTTACCTTTACAAATTATTTAGATATATAATTATTTTATTTTCATTTTTTTTTATTTAAAGAACTTAATTATGTGAATATCTATTATTATCGTATGCATATATATAATTGTTTTCATTAAAAATAAATAAATTTTGTTTCTATATAATACTGAAATGGGTCAAGGTGGTAGAATTTATTTTGGTTATACTTTTACAATTTTAACTCTGCGTGATATTCTAGTTTTGAATTTTGTTACATGTAAGTATGTAACGTAGTAATATAAGAAAAACATGAGAGAAAATTTTATTCTTAAAAATATAATAGGGTTAATTAATAACCTGCAATTGTTTTACAAAAATCCCTTTACCAGGAACGAGTCTAACTTACCAAATTCATGAAATTATATAGTATATTATGACAGGGTTATTTTTAGCATTCATAGGTAAAACTAAAGCTCTTATAAGGTGAGATGTCAAAGCGGAGCAGAACGTGTAATACTCAAGATAGATAGTAGTCGATTATTGACCTTTACTTGAAAAAGCTTAGTGATTAGTGAAGGATTAGTGAACCTTTATTTGAAAAAGTTTTAGAATTAATAGTTATTAGTAAATCGATGATTTGACTATCATAATTTATACTAATTTTTATCTTTTTTAAAGGTTTAAAATAATAAAGATATATTTCATGATTGTTTCTCTCTCCTAGCCATATAGTGTTAAATTCGAAATTCTCTGATACATTATTTTAATTGCTGGAAAAAAAAAATAATATTATGAAGGTCCGATTTGTATTTACAAATCGGCTTTTTTTTATTTTGGAATTAATAAGGACGTGCAAGTAATTTATATATTTTTTATATAGGTCAATTAACCCTAGACTAATGTTTTAAGTAAAATTTATCCCTATCTAGGAAATGAAGGTGGTCTCACGACCTTGGTTTTTCAGACCTCATCACTCTCTTAGAAGTGCTTCAGTTAGTTTTCTTCAAACCTCCTACTGTTGAACAACACCGCTAACGAGTGGGTAATAAAGTACCCGAAAGTAAGTACCTAATTATTATATAACGTTGACAATAGATAGAAAATAGATAAAAACGACTATAATGAAGACCCAGGTTATCAACCTTATAAGGAAAAAAAAGGAGATGAACTGTGACGAACACATGACATTGAAATGAACCGTGAGCAAAAGAAATAAAGGTCAAAAGCCGCAGAAGAGATTCATTACAGATTATAAAGTCCCTTATTAACATAATCCTTTCTCATATAAAGCTTATTTCATAAAAAAGAAAAAAAAAATATTTATTTGTACAAACTAACAATCATCAAAAACATTCATTGGGCGTTAGTCAATCCAGAAAAACGTTTCAGCTAAATAATTTTGAATTTCATCAATTTTAGAACAGTTTTTTATTGAATTTTACAACTGTATACAAAAAAAAAATAAAATATGTTAATATGATAAATGGTTTAGAACACATGATAATCTTAGGAAGAAACTACCCAATGGTTGTACTTTAAGCACTGCTTTAAATTAGAAGATCCCTTGGCCATCTTCTTTTCAAACGCCTCGGAGGATTATCAGGGATTGTTAAGGATGAGATATTAAGAAATAATGAACTTGGATAGGTGGATTTTGAAATGAAAGGAGGTATATCTATTTCGGTCCAAATATGTAACGAATGGGATGTTGAGGTCTTCATGGATTATTTGGAGCACCAAAGATTTTACGGGGTACGGAAGGAATTTATGGTTTGGAGAAGCCTCTAGCTCAATTCCATATTTCCTAAAAGGTCTGATTATCATTTTGTATAAGAGTTATTGTAGAAAATAGTTTACAGCGTTTGCCAAGTAGGTGTAGTAATCGGTATCTACGAGTTTCTTGTAGTTTAGGTCTAGTATGGGGTTTCCCATAAGTCTCTTCTCAAGATGGAGTCCTAAGTAGTGAATTTGTTAAATAGGATTTTGTAAGATATTGAAAAAGACACAGAAGGGCAGGAGAGTAGAATGTAGTCTAATGGCATTTTTTTTTTTAATTTTAAATTTGGCAATCAAGATCAAATTCGAAATATTCAATTTCACTATCTTATATTACAAATGAACTTCTCTACATACTTCATAGCATAATACAACATGATAACGTAACGCGAATATTATCTCATCTCCAACTAGAGAGTGAATCCGATATTCTTACATGACTGTCAGACTGAGTCCTTGATCCCCTTGCAATTACTGATAACCCTTCTCAGCCACTACAAGTTATGACATCTGTATCGCCTGTGATTTTTGCTTACTATATAAAAAAACACCATGAAATATTTTATAAGTTATAAATCCACAAGTGTAGCAAGTAGTGGCAGGTTTGAAATTAATTTTTTTATATCGAATTATTAATAGCTGTTCACACTTCTATGTTATCTCATTTTACCCACTAATCTTTTTAAAAAGTTCAGTCAACCCTCATTTCATGGCATTATCCTTTACAGGTTTCATAAAGCTGAAATTCAAACACATACTTGTTTTGTACTCATTACAAAAACCAATGAACGAATGTTTGTAAATTGTATACGAAATATATTAATAACACACAACAAACTTTGTTGACTAATACCAAAATTGGGGTTTAAAAAAAAAATTAAACATACCACAACTTATATAAACTCATACTACAACCTGTTTTACACTATCCTTGAGTTGTAATTCCTTTTCACTGTAAAATTAATTTGCAGACTTTATTAGTACTAGTGACAAAAATGCAATACTTACCAGAGTCAGGCAGTAAACGGTCACCTTTTCGATTTTGAATTAAAAGTATTTGAGTACTTAGTACAAAGTGTAATCAGGTGTACATTTACTCAACAATTATGATTACTTTTGTAATATATTACACCAAATATAAAAATGACACTTGAAAATCGGTAGTAAACTCGTAATCAATTACCAATTACTTTTCGTACTTGAATATGATATATAATTTAAAAATTTTAAGTTATTTCGTGAACAATTCTTTTCGTATTTTAATGCAGTTTACTTAAAAATTATGAATAAGAGGAATAAGTGTACAGTATTGAAATATTGAGTAAAGGAAAGTACAGAGTAATAAGCTAAATAATGCTTATTTATACTTTAACTTTGCTCAAAATCCTTGCAGTATTGATTAGATATAATCAATATTCTAACTAAATCGGGTAATGAGTATAATGTACTCATACTGAAATTTATTCTCGATAACAGATTACTTTACTGATACTCACGAAATGCTTCGAGTATGAGTATTTGGCTCTGTTCTCAAACATTTTGAGTATGAGTGAAGTAACGGTACTCTGCTTGTCAGTACTCAGGAACAAAACTGCCAAACTCTGATCCTAACAATAAACAAAATCGTCAAGAAGCCGTTCGTTGTTTCCAAGTTCTTCAATATTCCCTATATAATTTCATTAAAATGACCATTTAAAATATTCCTGTTACTGGCATATTTCTTTATAGCTCCATTTTCAGAATTCAAACTCGTTTCTGAACTATTCAAAATCCTTACGGCACAAAAGAAAGTTATTGGACTAGAATATTTCATACCTTTATCGCATTTTTTGACTGCTATGGATTACTATAATTTCATTTAAAACTCCACACACAGATGGAAGCACTTGTTTTTTAATTTCGAATCTAAATATTTCCTCCTGAATGTACTATATACCTATAACCATATCCTGTTAATTCATACAACATCTTGCATATTTTCTTCCCAATACCATAAAATAATTTAAGTAACCTTTACTCTCCGTTGTAAAGCTCTGATCTCCTGCCCTATTGTATCTGTTTTCAATACCTTATTAAAGCCTGTTCAATAGTTTTACTACTTAGGAGTCCATCTTGAGGAGAGACTTACTTGGAATCCCCATACTAGACCTAAACTAAAAGAAACTGCTCGTAGATTCCGATTACTACACCTACTTGACAAACGCTCTAAACTTCCTATTTACTACAAAAACTTTTATACACTATGATAACCAAACCTATTAGAACATATGAAATTGAGGTCTGAATATCCACCAAAACATCAAATTCCTCCCGTATCCAATCCTTACAATCTAAAACCCTTGATGCCCCTTATTACGTCACAAATTAACTCAAAGACCTCAACACCCTATTAGGTACAGATTTGGCCAGAAATGTGTCTTCTTTCATTGCAAAATCTATACCCACCCAAACCCATTAGTTCTTAATCTCTCCTTAACAATCCCAGATAATCCTCCGAGGCGTCTGAAAAGAAGTCGGGATCTTCCAATTTAAAGCAACGATTGGAGTACCACTATTGGGTAGTTTCTTCCTAAGATTATCATGTGTTCTAAACCATTTATCATATTTACATATTTTATTTTTTTGTATATAGTTGTAAATTTCAATAAAAAAAACTGTTATAAAATTGATGAAATTCAAAATTATTTAGTTGAAAGGTTTTCTGGATTGACTAACGTCCAATGAATGTTTTTGATGATTGTTAGTTTGTACAAATAAATACTTTTTTTTTCTTTTTTTATGAAATAAGCTTTATATGAGAAAGGATTATGTTAATACCAAAGGTAGTAAAAGGTAAGACACAACACGAATTACTTTTCTTTCTTG
>NW_027109532.1:637535-639358 GCF_000696795.3 Halyomorpha halys
AACTCCGAGCCCGTGTGGAAGGATATGCAGGGCTCCAAGAGATCCCAGCGCTTCTCACTCAGCCATATCACTGGTATTAAGTAAACTTAATTAGGTTAGTTAGTATTCTCAATTATAAAATCTACGTTGCTGATTAGACTAGAACAAGATACGAATATTTCCATAATAGACTCCCTAACTTACCAAACCTAACTGTTTCTGACCTTGCTTCTTCTTAATTATCTGGTTATCTTCCTCATGATGGTCTCAAGATCTTCTAGAAATGTTATTGAAGTTTTATCAATGGGTATCACAAGACTATATCATGGCATAGTAATGTAACGCCACATTTACTTGTTCTATATATTTTTAATACAGTTTTAAATATCAACAAATAAATAAAAACTATTATTTCTGGGTAATATTTAAGTCAGTTATTCTCCTGTTTTGATTCTGTATAGCCTTCGATTTCGTCCTCTATCCTTGAAGGTATCATCCTTAATCAGGTTTTGAAAAAAAACTTTTATTAATCAATTTTCATACTATGATGTTGTGAGGAATTAATTGCGGAAGAAAAAAGTTCCCGTCTGCCCAGAGAACAAGTTGGCCTATGAAAACAGTTACAGAATTATGGAGCGCGTTGTTGTATAATATTGAGTAAATAGTGTCCGATTATTTCGTCATGCAATAAATCATCATCGAGGAATGCATAACACAATATTATTTATGCAAAGGTTTATTATTTCTGAAATAATATAAAATTATAGGCCGGCAAGAGAAAGTGAGGAATTCGTAATTTGGAGTGAGCGGTGACCCCCTTTGGCAACCCCACTGTCAAGTAGTCATTGGTGTTATTAAAGACAAGTGATTCTTTAGTATTTCTAATTATTAGTAAGGGATATTTCAGTAATAAACTATTATAAAAACAAATTGTTTGAAAACATTTTTCATTATCACGCCGATTACAATAACCCCGATAATAAATGATATATAATTGATAGTTGGAGAAACCTTGAAGTTGATGCTTGACGTTCAGAATCTCATTCATCTTCTTTATAATTTCTATATATTTTTTATTGTATGTTTTATGTCCACATATACCTTGTCACTATTTCAGTTAAATACGTATATCTTGTTTTATTAATCCTGAAGAAGGTTTAAAATTTACACCGAATTGTCTTGTCAGATAAACAGTAAAAAAAAAAATAATGTCTGTACACTTTCTGGGTGCACCTAAACCATCAAGTCAGCGAGATATGGCTTCTTCAGTTTGCCATTTGTCCCTGTCTGCACTGTCATCCCTTATAATAGCAATTACTTTTTTCGTTTCTTGTTACTCACCCCCCTAATTACAGCCCTTTCATTCTTATAGCTTACAAGCAGTGGATATGTCCCCTAAGGGTATAATATGACACCCTTGTTAAAAGAAAGGAGTTGGGATATCATTTATCAATATGAAATTACTAATTAGTAACTCTGGAGATTTCCCTTTTTTTCAGAAATCGTTTCCAAGAAATAATTTCAGCTGTAAGCTTTCCACGTATTATAGTAATCTTTAATAATAAATTAATTATGATTAATTAATTTCAATAAAAATAATTTACCAAATTGTTTTAAAAATTCCTATATAATAATTTTTTTTTATGTGACATTTTTATAAAACCATATAATTTTATTTGAGCCATAATAGTGGGCTGAGTTGTAGTAGGAAACAAGTTTGGGAATGGTCCAAAGGAAAAGCTGATATGTTGCTAAAATGTGGGAAAATATGCGTGTGAAATATAAATTCTTGGTTTGCATTATTGACTAGCATCCTATTACTAAACACAAACCCACAATAATTA
>NW_027109532.1:639479-644616 GCF_000696795.3 Halyomorpha halys
TGAAAGACCAGGGTCCGAATCCGGATGTGACAGATAATTATTTATTCTGTTACTGTAGCCGTGAGTCAACCCTGTTGGTTTAGGAGACCTCCAGGGTTCACCTAGCGTCACAAGTTGTGTACCTGTGATTGGAGAAAAATCTGGCAGTCGAGCATGATTCTGACCAAATCACCATGCATGATCGTTGCTCTAGTAACAGTACTTCCTTACAAAGTACTACACCCCTGACCCTTCTGGGTTCTAGTGGTACAGATTTTTTTATTATTAATGTGTGTGTGTGTGTGTGCGTGCGTGCGTGCGTGCGTGCGTGCGTGCGTGCGTGCGTGCGTGCGTGTGTGTGTGTTTAGGCCGAAGAAGAGATTTAAAATTGAAAAATATAATTCTCTTAGAAGCACATTTACATAAATTTCCTATTCTTTTTCAGCCTCGATGTTCAGCTTTCGGGAACATATTGTAGTCTATTTCACACACTGTGTGTTCTAAATATAGATCAAATCATGTGTTCCTCTCTCTTTAATACTTGTTTTGACACAAGAACATCTGCCCATGGTTACAGATTGACATATGGTCAGCGGTTTCAAAAAAACCTTAATGATCCTGGAGCATATGTTGTATCAGAAATATTATATTAATGTGTCTCCAACACATTCTATGACAATATCTCAATATTTGGTTAATGTGTCGTGGTAATTTCTCTATTTTCCAAACTTTCTTTAAAAAGTATTTTTTTTTTTTAATTTTATACGTTAATTGTAGTTATTAAGTTTTTGGAATACTTCATTGTATCGATTCTCTTTCTCCATTATGAATAAATCATCAATATATTTTTTCATTAGTAGAGGATATTTTGTTTTATTGGTTTGTAAATAAATTTGTTTAGATATATAACTCATAAATTAACTGAGATATTTCTTCCCATTGATAATCCATATAATTTCTAGTAGAAGTATTTTTAATATTTGAAATCCGACAAAAATTTCATTCGATAGCATTATTCTTTTTTTATTAATATACATTTAATTTTGAAGTATCTAAAATACTAGATAAAATAAAGAGTTAAAAAAAAATGAAACAATAATCATAGCCAAAAACAACAAATAGTAGTTAACTTGCAAATTGATTCTAAGAATCCCAGAATTAATTATTCAGACTTTATAAATAAAACAAAAACTTTTTTGAGCAACAATATAACTGAATTATCAATTTAAATAACATAATAAGTTAAAAAATAAAATTGATAATACAAAATGGTAATCTAAATTTAGATTTAGAACAATTGGACCTTGTTGAACGTAGATATGAACTATCTGATTTCAAAGCCAAAATAAAGTATTGATACAAATTTTCCTGAGCAAGTTCAGCCAATAACCATGTCAAACTTATAAAAATTAATAAAAGTTTCAATAACATAATATGTAAGGATCTAGCGTTTTAACTCAGTCCCCACTGGCTTTCAATACCAGTGACGTAGCTGGGAAAGGAGCGCTGGCATCTCTTGGAGTCTTGCTTTGCCTTCCACAGAAGAGCAATAAAGCTTGCTTCTGGGTTCCAAAACCTGAATGTAAATATTGTATATAGATGTGTATGTATTTATTTTATTTTCACTTAAATTTATTTCCTTTATCATGTATATAAATCATTTTGTTATTATCTACTCAGTTTTATTATATCGAGTTTTATTTAATTTTATTTATAGATATCATATTTGTATTATTTTTTTTTTGGTTAGTAATTTTTTTGTTGTCTATTTATTGCTATTTATAACTGTATCTACATAAAAATAGGTCAAGTAAATTTGATTAAGTTCAAAATGAAGTGATACAGGCATGTAGAGAAACTACCCATTGGTAGCACTCTAATCATATTGCTACACTAGAAGGTCTCTAGGCCATCTACTTTTCAGGCGCTTCGGAGAATCGTCAGGAAGAAAAGAAGAAGCAAGGTTAGAAACTAGAGGGTTTCGATAGTTAGAGAGTTTATAATGGAAGGACTGATATTATGATTCGGGCTAGACCGGTTACATATGGAACATTAAAGTCTTTATGGGTTATTTCATTTGAGGCAAACTAAGGATTGGATACGAGAGGAATTCAAAGGTTTATTGGAACTCCAAAGCTCAACTCCTTATGTCCAGATAGGTCTTTATAGTCATGTAGATCAGTATTTTATAATGGATTGGAAGTGCTGTAATTGTCGAAATCGATATGCAGTTTCCTGTCTTTTAAGGATTTTGTTAGTACGTTCTTAAAACGCTAATTTTTATTGCAGTTAATTGTATAACTTATATTATTTTTCAACAAAAAAAAATTGTTTTTCTTAAAAAAAAGGTAAGGTAATTAGTTTTATATATTAGTAAATATTGTGAGTTGTTTAATTCATTTATAATGTTAGGTAAGATTCAATTAAATTTGGAAATAATATCCGCTGCCGTTACTTTATAAAAATAATCTAAATAATTTCCTATTGCTAAGTCATCACAGTTATATTTAGAGTTTTGTAAGGATGAAGAAAAAAAACAATTGCTATCTAGTTAACATGCCAATGACGACAGAGGCTCGTCAAAAATAAGGAGAACGCCAAAAGAGTGGAGAACGTTATGTTAAGGAAAGGTGAGATATACAACTAAAAATAACAGGCGGTCTGTGGAGCTAATTCGGTTTGGAACATCTAGGCCTTGGTCTAGCCAGCCAAAACCATAGGCTCTCTATCTAGTCTAACCATGTTTATCATATCTCAAGATTGTTTTATTTTTTTTTTCACTAATTACTTTATTATTGTTGGGTGAGGGAAAGGAAACTATAGAACTAAAAACAACTACGTTGATTAACTCCAGTGTGGATAAAACAAAGTTAGCAGTAGAAACAAGAGTGATTTCGGTGGCATAGATATAGCAGGAAATAAATTTGAACAGGTAGATGGGTTTAAGTATTTAGGTTCTACGGTAACTAGAAAAAACGAAATTGGAGAAGAAATAAAAGCTAGGCTGAAGGCAGGAAATGCTTGTTATTTTTAATTTTTGAAAAATATTAGACATATGTCCAAGTGTTCTATGCATCCTTGTAGCCTAGAAAAGAAATCATGTAAGTTTAGTAATTAGCTTGCACCTTCTATCCAAAAATTTCAATGTTAGAATTTACAAAACTATTATCCTTCTCACTGTTCATTATGGATGTAAAACGTGGCTAGGGAAGAACAGCGCTTTAAGGTTTTTGAAAATAAAGTTTTATGTAAAATATTCAGACCGAAAAAGGATGAATTAACGGAAGAATGGAGAAGGCTACACAACGTTTAATTAAGGAAACTGGACCCGGTAAATATAATTCAGGTTATAGCATTGCGGCGTTTAAGATGGGCGTGTAAGGTTGTAGGGCTTACATCGTTGTAACGAATGGATCCCTAAAATATTAATAAACACTGAACCGACGAGTAAATGTCCGAAGGTTAGACCCGAAATGTAGATTAGAGGATCGCATTAAGCTGATTTGGTAGATTTAAGTTTGAAGGTTACCTAATAATCCTCCTAGGCGTCTGAAAAGAAGGTGGCCTCGAGATCTTCTCCTCTAGAAATGTTATTGGAGTTCTATCAGTGGGTAGATTCTCCACATGTTTTTATCATGTCACTATGTCACCTACAGCTAATTTACTTGTTGTATATATGTGTATACAGTTGTAAATATCAATAAATAAATTATTAAAAAAAAAAAAAAAAAAAAAAAGTTTGAAGGTGCGTCATTGGAAAGAAGTATGTAGAGAACGATTAGTGGTATCGGTATCGAACCTTCGGGTTCACTAAGTGAGATTATTATAATTTAATTGGCATAAGCTCGTTTTTCATATAACAAAATTAAAAAACCTAAATTTCACTCCCTAGAAGTCGAAAATATCAAACTATTTTTTATTTGTATGTTACTACAAAATGAATATATTAAAATTTCTGGAGATGTGAATAAGGAATATCAACTTAGTACTGCCAGAAATACAAAAAGTTAATAAAATATGACAAAGCCGTGTAATAGAATCTAGATACATCGGGCACACTCGGCTGACTTCGAATTTTCGGTATCTAAACTGCGGTCTCTATTTATCCTTCAGGTAATTATCAACTTTTTTCATAGTTCATATTTATAATACTGTTAACAATAAATTAATTTCAAAATTATAAATTAACAAAATAAATTTTAATACTGTTAACAATGCAAAATTACTTGTTAAGCATATAAATTTTCAAGATGATGGGTACATAGTTGACCGTGGTTGATATATATGAGGAGAAGATGTTTGGGAGTTATTATTTGTTCGTGCCAACGTTTCGGCCAGATTCTAGCCTTCACTAGAACTAAGAACAAAAAAACAAGATTATAACCATAATAAATAAAAGGAATTAAAGAATGATTAGAAAATAAGAAAAAACTAACATTATAGATAGAAAATAATTTTTAAAGACATGTACATTCTAAGTATTATAGGAAGAAAAAGGAATTAGAAAGTAATAATAAAGTTGAGTAAGAGGAAATAACAAATAATAAAATACGTATGAAAACCTATTTAGTAACTATATGTACAAAATGAAAATTGGTTAAAATAAGGTGATAAAAAAGTTTCAATTTTTTCCCCATAACTATAATTTTGAATAATTATTAATGAATTAAAATATGCATATTTCTTTATTCATTATGGATTATTTAACTTTGTATTTTTTCTCTTTAATCCTAATATTTTACTTACATATTTAATTACCTACATTTATGTTTTATTTCCACTTTTTTACAATTACAGTAATTCTTCAAATATATTCTATTATTGTAGAGTTCTGTTTTAGATTATCCTTACCAGATGCAACGCCTCAATATAAATTCGTTCAATGTTTATAATTTTGAAGGATTGCCATTCAAGTGTTGATATTCTTCATAAAAAAAGGCAATCCTTCCTGGCCGGATCCGCCCCACTAAGACCCCCAGGGAGCGGGGCAAGAGGAGACATGAGAGAGTTTAAGCGAGCAGTATTTAAAAATCGCCTGGAATTGAAAAACAGTTTAGGATATTGTATACGTTTTAGTAAATTTCAACACCTAGTACCGATTTAAGGAACATTAACTCTTGTTACGCACTCTGTACTTTATATAAGAGATCCATGGGTA
>NW_027109532.1:644674-668490 GCF_000696795.3 Halyomorpha halys
AATAAAATAAAAATAGAAATGATTGCGTAATATCAGTTTATAAGGAAAAAGTAAAGGATATTGTGAAGTAAGGGAGCCCAATAAGCCGATTTCCACCCGCCACAATCCTTGCCGAAGTAACTTCGGTTACTGACAAAGCCTTCCCAGATCACTAAGACGATTCAAGAAAAACCTCATCTGAGTTGTTAGATGTTACAATTATTATGTTTATCTCATAGAATAAAATCTCTTGATGAATTTTTTTTTTATAGAACGTATATGTTCAAGAATCTAGAGCCTGAATCTCCAGGATTTACGAAAAAAAAAAGATCTGTTAAATGACGAGGTGTAGATAGTTGACCGTAGATTACTACTGATTTGAGAAGATGGTCGGGGGGTGCGGTCAGCAAAAACGAAAAACAAAAAAAAATTTATTGATGCCGATGTTACGACCTGAGTTTCAGGTCTTCATCAGGAATTCAAGCGGAAAATTTTTGCTAAAACTCAACCCAGTTTTAGCCAACATTCTATGTACATTTAAAGAAAAAAATATTTATAACGATAATAAAATAAAAATAATCACTAGTCACATTTATACTTTTGAACCTATTTAAGGGATTTAGATTACAAACTACTTACAGATATACTTTACCAATTTCAAACTCGTGTTATGATTAAATAAAACTCAGATAAATTATAAAATGTTTGGCATGTCTGTGTCAAGCGGGGAATGTTGGCTAAAATTGGGTTTAGTTTTAGCCAAAATTTCCCGCTTGACTTCCTGATGAAGACCTGAAACTCAGGTCGAAACGTTGGTATAAATAAATATTAATTGTTTTTTAATATTTTTCTTTGCTGAATGAACTCCCCCTCCCCGACCATCTTCTCCTATCTGTTAAATGATTTGATACACGCAGTTTTGCCTCATTGTACCAATAGACAAGTTCAGATATGCCAAACATTTTATAATTTATCTGAGTTTTATTTAATCATTACACGAGTTTGAAATTGGTAAAGTATATCTGTAAGTAGTTTGTAATCCAAATCCCTTGGTTCAAAAGTATAAATGTGACAAGTGATTATTTTTATTTTATTACTGTTATAAATATTTTTTTTTCTTTCCATGTACATAGTTTGATTTTTATCCTTCTATTTATGTATATTTAGAGTGATAATTTATTTATTTTTATGTAATTTATTTTATTATATGTTATTTTGTATTTATTATAGTATGAATATGATCAGTTATCACTATTACCTATTGCTCAACAATGGCAGATTGTAATATTTATCAATAAATAAAGTATTGAAATTACAAAAAAAAAAAAAATGGGTTCAATCATATGTGCGGGGCATAAAGATAAGGTGATGTGGATAATTCCAGTAATTCGTCCAATTTTTTTTTGCTTCTTCACCTGCATACGTTGGAAACATCGTAACATCCGAAAAAAAGTAATCGCGATTTTACATGCTCCAGAATTGTTTACATATTCAATAGTACGATCTATGAAGTCGCCATGAAACAAAGATTCAAATTCAGAAAACAAAAATAAAAGTTATTCTATAAGACAAACCATAGATTTCCCCCCCCCCCCCGTTTTTATGCATCTCTATTGTCCCAACTTTATATAACAGTTCTTTACTTCACTTGTCAGTCATCTTTTATGTAACATATTTGATATAACACTTTCCCAGCGTTACTACAATTTTCTTTGAGACATAAGTGCTATGATGGAACTAGACTATATAGTATGAAGTTTTAAGCTCATTTTACAATTTTCAAATAATCTTTGATATTATTTTAAATAAAATTTTTCGCTGATAATAATTTATATCTACATAAATACTAACGGAAATACGAAGCTTTTTATTATTGAAATATAAAAGGAGACCTAGTACAATCCTGATCTCTTCAATTTTGGTAATTTGTATTTGATATTCGCCAGAGAATAACAGTAGGTGCAGAAACATTCTTTTGGTGGTATTGCCAATTTTGTAACCTTCCCCGTTTTTTTTCCACAAATCTAAACTATGGAATTCCTAGAGGGATGGGGTAATTTTATTTATGGATTCCGATAGTAAATCAGATTTTACGGTGAAATCAGAAATTTTTTTGATCTGATGGGTCTTGAAGGAGTGTTAAAAATAAATTTTAAAAAACCGACTGTTAACAGCTAAAAAATCAGGTTTTCAAAATTTAAATTTCCCTTATTTCAATCTCATAGACACATTTTTTTTTAAGTGTATTTGTTTTTTGATACGTATTACAATCTGCCATAATCTTGGGCAATAAGTCATAGTGATAAATGATCACAATTACATAAAATTTAAAAAATATAATAAATATTCTATGTGCACAGGAACAACCGAAAGATAAAAAGAATGAACATGAAGACATGAAGAGAAAATAAAAACATGTAAAATTTTGAAGTAATATAGCAATATAATAAAAACACTAATTAAATTTACACTATTATGTATAATATTTAGACTCTCGACCTGAGGATCCCCAAGCCTTTTCCTCCTCCATCCACCATGAGGGGTAGCGCAGGGCTCTTCGAGATCCCAGCGCAGCCCTCTCACCAAGTCTGTGGTAATAAAAGCTAGTGGAGGCTGATTAAGTGCGCTAAGATATAGACGCAATTAGCACTACAAATACATGAAAAACATGTTGACTGCCAGCTAGAAAGAACTGTTAGATTAAAGAAAACTTTATAAAAAAAAAAATTATATTTATTTTACTCATACCCAGTTGTTTTCTGCAAACACTGTAGAAGTTAGTTTTAGTGGTTAATAGAGTTATGAAGAATTCTCCGTTATAAAACAATTCAAGGTAATATTATTATTTAATAATTTAATTAATAATTAATTAAGGAAATTCATTATTCAAAAAAACTTTTTTTATTTTTAATGTAGGGCATGACTATAAGAACAGTCACCACAATATAGTCGTTTTATTATTCACTGAAACTCAAGAACCTGAAATATACATCTTTCTTTCCTCATTATTATTTATTTCTTTTAATTAAATTAATATTATATAAAGAAATAAAATAATAATGGAACCCACAATCCATAAATATATATATCTGCAAAATAAATTTTACATTATACAAAATGAAGAGATCTGCACAATATATATTTTGCAGCCTTCATCTTCTATTCCAGTGCCCATCATCCAATGTATATAGAGAGAGGTACCTGCATCAATATATATCCGATTCACCTCCTTATGTTAATGTAGAGAACATTCCCAATATAGGCAGTATCGAGAAAGAGAATCATATATATTTATTTTTATTATATGTACTCTATTCCCGAAATGATACCACCCCTTATCAATGGAATGGTTATTACCGTTGTTTATCATTAAGGTATTGATCCGGTTCATGTTTGTTTTATTATGAGTTTTTATTGTTTGTATTTATTTTATATTGCTTGGTGTATATATATTAATGCTTAATTCATAAATTAAGTAAAATTATGTACCTAATATCAAATAGCCTATACTTATTATAATTAGAGTAATTATTTGTTTAAAATACAAGTTGTATTATGAAGTGCCGGGAAACGACTCATATGAAGATATATTTTTTAAATATTTTGAATTATTTGTACAAGAAGTCACGTTATTTAACAAATAAATTAAATGATTTCTAGCATATTTCTGTTGTTTTTTGTTTTTTTTTGTGCATTAGCTCTCTATTGACGCAGGAAGAGCATTAAAGTTATACTTTAATTTAAATACCGGTATAGTAGAATTTCCAATGTTGATTAAATACCTCAAAAGAAAGAAATGCTTCGGTTGAACAGGTAACCTACTTAAGGGTCAGGCACTCGAAATGCAACCACTCTTCCGTAGAAAGTTTGATGCAACTGCCCTACATTTACACAATCCCATTTATTGTTACGTATTTCAACTTCCTCTAATGGAGCAGGTGTAATTCAAGGATATTATCCCTGAGTATTATGTTTGTGAACAATTATAAAGGTAACTTTTTACATTTGTTATTATGCATTTAATTGAAATATCAATTTATTTTTTGCCTCTAATTTTTGAAATGAAGCTGTCGAGTTAATTAAATTTTAAAACTTTTCAAATCCAACTTGCCAGATAATTAATATTATACTTCAAAATTCCAATTAATCTTAGATTTTTCATCTGCCGTATTGGAATGCTTCCGTAAAAACTAAAAATATTTAAATAAATTATTTTAAATAATTAATAATAACTGCAAGCTCATAAATTTAAGCTTTGCTAATTTGAAAAATACAATAAAATTTTGTTACAACTGATTTGATATCATGGGAATGGAAATATTGAAAGGGTAATTATAAACGGTCAATTTATCAATATTTTATCTATATTTTAATTAAAGTTTGGTCGGGAAATTCTTTAAATATGATTTATTGGTGAAAACAATTCAACTTAAAACATCCAACTATTGTGGGTTTTATAATTGTAATTTTATGTTTAAATTATCTAGAACATTAACTCTAAACAAATTTATTTTAGATTCCAATACGAGAAAAAAGTCAGTTCAACCCATTTTTTTATTACTTTAATGAGATCTAGCGGCTGTTTAAAAAAAACGTTTCATCAAAAAAACATTCAATAATTTTTCATTCAGAGCTCCATAACGTTAAAACTACCTACAACACTGGAAAACCTAATATAACATCGTTTAAAGTAGAGTAAATTTACTAAAATAACAGCCCAAACAGATTGCGTTAAATAGTTCCCGAGATACATTTTTTTTTTAAAAAAAGCAACATTTCATAAAAAATATACTGAACAATCAGTAGTTAGTGAATTTGTTTATGTAAGTTAGTCAAATATTTATGACAAACTAAAAGAGTAAATAAATACAATTTTAAAATTCTACAGCATAAAATTATAATCAATAATATAAATTATCAAAACATGTGAATTACACACTAGAAAATAAGTTGTCTGGGCAGGAAATGACAATCGAAGCAGATTACGTTAAACTATTATAACTATAATAAAAATCATCAAAACTAACGAAAATATTTAATTAGACTACAAAAAAGGATAGTTTCGACCAACAAAATTTAACTTTGTCTTTACAAAAAAAATAAAAAAATAAAACAAAAAAGATTTTTATCCAAACGACGTATTCACGACAGGGGAACAAGAATATCTGAGTGTTATTAACAGGTTTATAACAAAGAGAAACTTATTTTTCCCTATATTTCTAAAGGAATATATATTTTTATTTATTTTAATGGCATTGGAATTTTCTATACACCCAGGTTTAAATTTTATTTGTATTCCCATTACTTTCACCATGGTTGGAGGTCGAAGTTTTTCATTTTGTGGGAACGCCACTCAATGAAAAAATACGACGACCAAGGCCAGATTCGAATGGACATCAGAATGGAAAAACTGTGCTCAACTTCTAAGTTACGGGCGGCAAAGTGCGTAGGTAATACTTCCATTGAGAATACTGTTTAGTATATTGATATTATACTTATTATGGTAATAAGTCAATAAAATAAACATATAAAACAAAATAATAAAATTAATATTCCATAAATTGCTTTTTAACAGTAAAAAATGAAAGTTTAAAGTAATTAAACAATTAAAATCTGTACCGCTACAACCCAGGAAGGGTTAAGGGTATAATACTTTGTAAGGAAGCACTATTACTAGACCAACGGTTGTAGAAGTAGGCGATTTGGTCAGAATCACGCTCCACTGCGACTATTTTTATCCAATTTAGCGTTTCAAACTTATGATGCTAGGTGGTTTAAAGTAATTTTTAAAAATATCATCCTATTGATTCGAAAAATTTAAAATACACCATACAGCCTGATTTAGCTATCATCCTAATATGACTAGTATAAATTCTAATTTGTCTCATAAAATTAATATTGAATATTTCCTACAGCTTCAAAAATTCATTATATAAGTTTTATGAATGAGAAAAATCTCTCGTAGTGAAGATTTCCCAGCTAGTACACACACTCTTGACACTGTTTTGATGGATCGAGGTTAAACAAACTACTTGTTATAATTGCGTCGTTGTTTCTCAATAATAGACGACAAAATAATAACATCAATTTTGTGAGTTTTTACTCAGTTGTATACTATTATTTTGTATGTGAGTATATATGCGCAAATGTTCCATTTAAATTATTTTATTACTTTATTATTTTATTTAATTTTTGTATTTTAGTTTTAGTTTTAATTTGTAATGTAGCAATATTTTATTTTGTTTTCCGATAAATTGTGTATAGTGATGTAGTTTAACTGAGCTATTTTTATTATTTAAGTTTTGATAATTTATATTATTGATTATAATTTTATACTGTAGAATTTTAAAATTGTATTAATTTACTCTTTTAGTTTGTCATAAATATTTGCATAATGTACGTTTATACCTTTCACATTCGTTTGTGAATTACATATATTATTTAAATTTTTGGTAGTATAAATTTGTAACTATCGACTGTTTTTATTATTTTACGTTTTTCCCAGTCAAGACTTGCACGTCAATAACACCATTATTACAGCACTTACTAGACATGCGGTCTAAACTTCTAATTCATTACAAAAGACTGATCAACATGACTGTAATAAGCCCAATCTGGACATACGGAGTTGAGCTTTGGGGCTCCACCAAGTCCTCTAATTCCTCTCGTATCCAATCCTGACAATCCAAAATCCTTCGTAAAATCCTCAATGCTCCTTACTTTATCACAAATACAATCATACATAAAGGCCTTAATGTTCCACAACCGATCTAGCCCGAACCAGATACCATTCCTTCCATTATAAACTCCTTAACACAGATAGTTTCTAACCTTGCTTCCTCTTCCATTCCTGACAATCCTCAGAGGCGCCTGAAAAGAAGATGGCCTCGAGACCTGCTTATGTAAAAACATCATTAGAGTGCTACCAATGGGTAGTTTCTTTACAAGCCTGTCTTACTCAATTATACAACTAAAATCAAATTTGTTGGGTGTATGTATATAAATGTAAAGTTATAAGTTTCAATGAAAATATATTTAAAAAAAGTCAAAATATCTGCTGGCACAACTGTCTCTCTTATTACTTTTGAACTTCGTTTATTACAATTGTGATGTGATTTATGTAAAAGTAATATAATATATACGAAGTTTACAGAACTGATTTAAAAATAAAACCGCCTCATTTAGCCCAACAGCTTGTCAATTTAGGGAAATCAGAGTTTACAAACAAGTGGATTTTTAGAAAAGGCTTTCCTCCCGGTTGTGGAGCGTTACATTAAGTGAAGGTGTTTAATATGCAATGGGGTTACCTGACGAGCTCAGTCTATTGTACACTTTCAGTCAACGCCGCTACCGTTCCTCACTTCATTCGAATCTTTTTACTCAGTTTTACTTCGTCTTCTTCTTTGTACATATTGTAATAATTATGTCCTCAAGCCGTTCTTTTGAGCCAGTGTTTGAGTAAATTTCATTTAAACCAGGACTTGAATCGACAAATACATTTATTATTCATTCCAATGCTAAATTTCCTTAATTTCGAATAAATAATATTTGCATAAATACATTTCATTTACTTATTACATAGTTTTCACTTCCTATGTATATACTTACAATGTAGAGAGCATAGACAGATATACTCTATATTTTCACAACTACATCTCAAATCTAGATTCAGTTTAAAAAACGACAAAATCCAATAAAAATTTCCTTAAACCAGTATATTAAAAAAATAACTTAAGTTCTCTAAGCGATCCGTTGCCTAAGATCATAAAAGAGCACTCAAGTGCATCGCTCGTGTAATCGCACAGGTGCATGGCGGAAAAAATTAAGTTATTTCAGCCCAATTTTCAATTCAAATTTAATGAACACTACGTATAATTACTAGTCAAGATTGATGAATCAGCCAAGTAATACAGAATATAATATAATACAATATTATGGGGGAATACAAAACTGTTTTAAAAAATTAATTTTTCATTCAGAGTTCCATATCTATGAAACTACCTACAACACTAGAAAACCTAAAAGAATATTATTTAAAGTATAGTAAATTTCCTAAAATATGGACCCTAGTAGAGCTGTTTATATTCAATAGATCTCTAAATACAGTTTTTTTTTTTTTAAAGGAACATTTCATGAAAAATCAGTAGTTAGCGAATTAACAATGGGAAGTATTTATTTCAGGAAACATTAGACGTACAGGTGTCTCTCAGCACTCAAATTAGAGCAAGTCAAATGTACAACTATGTATTTTATAATGTTTATATTCGTAGGAGTAGTGGTTTTTAATGTTTACAAAAAATAAAATAAAATGTTGATTTCTAGTTGTTCGGACAAAAGGTTTGATTTATGAATAACTATATCTGCGGACATCCAGATGTCAGCTAGCAATCAGATTAAAAACAGTTCAATGTACTATAAATTAGCTTGTAAAGTTTATCTCTGTAGGGGTAGTAGTTTTATAATATTCACAAATGAATATGAATTTTCCAGATAAAGTTTTGTCCGAACTTCTAGAAATTAATTTATTTTAGCAAATATCATGAAACATACTACTCCTAAGAAGATAAAAGGCATAAACTACTTTATAGAAAATTAAACTAGTTTCAATTTGAGTGTTAATAAACCTCAGTACATCTCATGGTTCCTGAGATACTGATTTTCCATGATAAATTCATTAACTACTGATTTTTCGGTACATTGTTTATAAAATTTTGCTTTAAAAAAAATATATATATCTCGGGAACTATTGAACGTGGTGTGTTTCTGGTGTGTAGTTTTGACGATATGGAGCGCCGAATGAAAAAATATTTTTTTAAGGTTTTGAAACAGCCACAATTTTTTATTCTTACTAAATCGACTTTGCAGACTCATCAATCTCAGCTGTTAATTATACATAGTTTTCATTAAAGTAATCTAAAATTGGGGTGAAATAATTGAATTTTTTCACCTCTTAGGCTTTTGTACTATAATGCTGAAACAGTTTAAACTCTCCATATGAGTTAAGAGTTCAATATTTGCTGAATTTCAATTTGTTGTTTTGGAATTTTGTTCTAATAATAATAAATTTATTTACAAATAAGTGAATAAATAATAAGAATAAAGCACCATTTTTTTCAGAAAATCTTTCTTTTCTTTTTTTTTTATTTATTGGTATTTACAACAGTACACTATAATACATTTAGTAAATTTGATCTCAGTTAAAATGGAGTGTTACTGACGTGTAGAGAAACTACCCATTGGTAGCACTCTAATGGCGTTTTACATCAGCAGGTCTCGTGGCCATCTTCTTTTCAGGCGCCGCGGAGGATTGTCTGGAATGGCAGAGGAAGCAAGGTTAGAAACTAGTGGGTTTGGGTGGTTAGGGAGTTTGTAATGGAAGGTACGATATCTGGTTCGGGCTAGATCGGTTACATATGGAACGTTAAGGTCTTTATGTATGATTTTATTTGCGACATAGTAAAGAGCATTGAGGATTTTGGATTGGAGTGATTTCAGAAAATCTGAAATTCATACCTTAGCTTTCTAAGAGTATAAATAACATTAAAATTTAAATAAACCTAGTTTACGCTGTTAATATCCGTGCGTTTTATTTTTTACCGAATCGTGGAGTAAAGTATTAGTGGTTGGGTGTAGTGTCTACCACTTCCTAAATTTTCTTTAAAACATCTGTGAATCAGTATGTGGTGTGATTTCAGGATGTTTTTATAGAAGCTAAGAACCACTAGCAACATATAGGAGTAAAGAATAAAAACATAACAATTTTTTTTGGAAAATTCGATGTGAAAGACCAATGGTTCATTTTTCAAACCTTAGACATATTTTCCCTTAAAATGAAAGTATAGTAAAATAATTTTTAAAAAATCATTGAAACTATTCAACTAATCTATTTAATATAAATCTGGACCAAAATAATTTCAGAGTTAACAGGAGCAATGTATCTCAAATTTCAAATTTGCAGTCTTGTTTTCGGAACTTAAACTTAAAGAAACTGATATTTTCAAAAATCGAACGATTTAGACATCGCACTTACTTTTTTGCTTCGACAAGAAGAAATCCAGCATGCAAAAAGTCTGAGACGTGTTCCTTAACGAAGAAGAACAGAAGAGAAAAAATAAATACCAGACAGAATATTATTATCTTTTCTCTGAACTTTGCCCTTACCAATCCCAAGGTATTCTTTTCTTATTTTTATTCTGACCCTTTCCTGCCTTTAGCAAACACTGGCGAGCCACTCACAGCAATATAAAAGTTACAACATCGATGCAGCAACATGGCTCCCTTAAGAAGCGAAACAACTTATTTATTGTTAGATACCGTGTAGTCACACAATCCAATGAAATAAAAATCGCAAATGTCAACGAATCTTCCATTATGAAATTTACTTCACACTCAGACACACACGATTCTACTTTTTTTTTTTAACTTTTATTGATCTGCCAAACTCATAGAACATAAGTTTTAATGATTTTAGTACTTATTCATACGAAATGATAATAATAATAATAAAATAAGTAAAAAATAAATAAATAAATGGATAATAATTATAAAATATATACACATTGTAAATAATCGTAGACAGGTAAATGAATTAAATAATAGAAAAATTAGAAAGAAATTATAAATAAAATAAACCATCCCTTTGTTGATAAATATTCTCAATTGATTCATTCGTGATGTATAAAAAATGAAAAAATGAAATATCTTTGGGCTGAAAAAAAGTCACTGCAGTTGAATCAATGTTTGGTAGCTCCACAACTCTTCTAAACTCATTTATATCCTTTTCAACATATTGACGTTGAAGGCACAATACTGAAATCACCAAACTCTTCGTAGGGAAGGCCGGAGCACTGTCAACCGAATATTCGTGAAATTCACTTGTATAAAAAGACATGTAAAAAAAAATAAAAATAATAATTTTGGAAAATTATAATCATGTATCATTATCCGCAAGGCTTTAAATATTACTTTTATTTTGTATTTTTCATAAATTAAAATACATTTAAACTTTGTTATGAATAAATATAATGTTTAAAATTATGCTTTCATTAATTGCATATTATGCTTATTTATTTATTGATTCTGCGCTTGTTGATTACTAGCTAAAAAGCAGTTCCCTGTCTTAATTTGTCGTTAGAACCTTGCTTATTTCTGTCATCCAAAGGACCTGAAAGGTACAAGGGGTCCCTTTTAGCAATTCTGTTGCTTTAATCTTCTCTAGAACGTTCCTCGTTATGTTATTCAACGAAAAATTAACCGCCTCTTCATTTTCTTTCAAAATATTCAACTAAAACAAAAACAGGCTCTAAATATTAGAATTAATACGGAACTAATTACAAAATATAACGTATAACTAACATTAAATAAAAATAAAAGAAAACTCTTTGACTATTATAAATTAATAACATTAATAGTGAGAACATTATGTCATATGGTATCATTTAAAAAAAAACACTAAATAAGTTCAATTTTAAAATTAATATTAAAAACATTAACAGCAATTCTGACCATTGAAAAAATGAACAGCAGAACCCCCTTTGACTGGAATTATGGGACTATTCCGGATAAAGCTAAATTCCAGATGGGGCACGATATAATCAGTGAATAAAATAATCTCGATATTAATTGGAGTAAAGTGAAAAAAATTACATGTTGGATAGGACATACAAAACACTACGTTGAATCATAAGAGTGAGGATAAATTAAGTAGTCAACACTACAAGAGACATTATTGAAATAATTGTTGGTTTGAAAAAAAAAATCCGAATGGAGAGAGTGTTTCTTGAAAAAAAATGTATTCCTAACTTTAATTTTAATTTTAACAACTCCTTTATAGGATTCACAGGAACCAAAATAAGATCGTTTTCCGAACATACACCTCACTTTTAAAAATCAGATATTTTTATGGAATGGGGTTATCAATTTTTTTTTAATATCACTTAATTTAAGATGCCATGCATACATACAACATAATATGAATTTGGCTAAACAAAATAAAACGTTCTATGCGATTTTGTTTTAATTTATAGAAAACAGACAAATTTGAACATCAAATCCACAGGCTAACATAAAAATTAATAAGTCTAATATGTATAGTTCCATTTTACCATCTTCTCCAGTACGTTAGACATGAGAAAACATGTTTTTAGACAAATGAGTTGCCAACAATAATTAATATTGTATAAAATATATAAATCATGATAAAATAGTAGATTATAATATTATTATTAATTATATATAATGCAGTAATATTATAGAAATAGAAAATACAGTAATAGTAATGTAACATTGCTTTGGTATAATATTTTAAGGACTACCTTCTTCATATCATGGCATTGTGTTAAATGTAAAATGTTTTACTATGTCAAATGTTATAAGTATAGGATTGTGAGCAGCCCTATTTAAAGTCATGTTAAATGTTAAATGTATGAAAGCTCCTAGCGGATTTTCTTTGCAACTTGTTTAGTAACATTTCCTTCCTAAAGTCATATTATTGTCTACTTCTAAGTTTTCATTACATTAATTTATTACAAAATGCCTAAAGTAACTGACCTAACATAACATTTAACAGACTCTCAAACATTTTAAGTGTTATATCGTTTAAACAAGGTGAAAGAAGGAAACATTTTTTCCATTTAACGTACCTTTTTCCATTTAACACGCTTAACATGTTAAACTTAATATCATGGATACACCTAATGTTTGACTTCTTTTTTAATTTTAAAACACCCTCTTTTTACTTCTTTTTTTTTTCCATCACTAGGTTTAGTAATATGGAATTTAACGTTGGTAGTGAATACTCCACTTTACGTACAATATGAAGCCTGAAGAAGATTGTTCTAGGGCAAAAATGTTCTCATTGGCAGTTGTTTTTTTCGCCCGGGCGGGGATGGGTGGCGGCAAGGAGTCGCCACCCATCGATCCACTCCCTTTGAAACATGGTATTTGTTTAATGAAAACTATCTCCTAGGACCAGTTAGCTCAACAGAATTTATTTAAGAGGCTCTTACAAATAATTTATAATTAAATTTAACTTCACCCTCTATTTTATTATTTTTTTTATACTGGAAAACAGTCGATTCCAGAGTCTCCATAGGGTCTTAACAAGTTATAAAAACGGCTTGTAACATTTTTATTATCGCCCACTAAACTTAATTAAATGTTCAGGACATGGAGAATTGTTTAATTTCACTGAGACAGCTGTATGGGTAAAACATTATTTTATATTGCCAAATCAAAATAAACTTTATCAAATGAGGTTTTTATTACTTTGATTATACATCTCTGATGAACAGTGTAGCTAATAGTAGACATAAAACTGAATCGTCATTTTTTTTTAAATTTTAACCATTAGGTTAAATTAAGAAACTATTTTAGGCATTACAATTACATAGAAATAACAAATAATACTCTTATTTTGGTCAGTAAATCCAGTTGTGGAATTTTAAAGAAAATTAAAATTTTTAAGATTTTTTTTTATTACATACTTGAAACATTGGTAATAGAACTAAGATTAATTCACAATATATGTAATATGTAGAGAAAAATTGATAATAAATTAATAAAATAATAATAAACAATAATAAGTAAAATATGATATCAAACATATTCCTAATAACTGTATTAATTCTCGGGGGGTAAAGATATAGCCCTATTTCTATTAAGCAATTTGAAAGAAATAATATTCAAAATATTCCTTTATTAACTACTAATAATTGATTAGGAGTACTTTCTAATTATTTATTCGAAATTATTCATCACCTTTATTTCTAAGTTCACAATTTTGACAAATTAAAAAAAAAAAGCACCATAATCTTTTGGTTAAGTTTTTTTATAGGACTAAATTTACCTCAAATATAATGTCTTGTATGACGAAATGTCCCGATTAATTTTTTTTTTAATATTCAAATGAATATATTATGATCATCCTTTTTCCGATATCTAAACCAGAGCCCTACTTTAAGGAGAAGAAATATTAAAATGTAAAGCAGAAATTGGTCCAGACCTTGATGAATATATATTAGCCATTAGAAATAAAATAAACATGAGTTTAAAATTAGTTTATACTCTGTTTAATTCACGTGCAGTTCAAACTGTGAATAAAGAAATAGGATAGTCCTTAAAACATTATACCAAAGCAATGTTATATTACTATTACTATATTTTCTATTAATATAATATTACTGCATTATATATAATTAATAATAATATCATAACTTACTATTTTATTATGATTTATATATTTAATACAATATTAATACAGTTCTGTAGTGCTTATTCATGATTACACTATTTGTGTAATCATGCAGTTTCTTGAATCAATCAGTAAATTTAAATACATCAGTAAATCTTAATTTGAAGATTATCAGTAGTTAATGATTTTGGCTATTATAACTGTTACTTGGCAACAGTGTAGTACGATTGCATATTTATAAAGAAAGACCTCAAAATTAAAACAAATATATATGCGTAATTATTTTTAATTAGTATGAGTGGGATATAGCAATCACAATACTAAAATTAATTTATTTATTTATTAAATATAAATAGGGATATATAACACATTTCGTTTTTTTTTTTTTATTTAAGTGGTCTTAGGTGGTAACTTAAAAATAGTTCAGGAATTTTGTAATTGTCCGTTGGTATAATAAATAATAAAATCACAATAAATTGAACTTTTATTTTAATTTAATATGTTGAATTGACAAAATAGGTAATTATACATAAGCTAAGGTTTGCTTATATTATAATTATATGATTCCCTAATGTTTTAATGTCTCATAGGGTGGACTGAAATTAATGACTTGGGCAGAATAGCCTGCACAAAGTTTTTTTAAAATTGATGTGGTCCTAAAATTGTATTAAGGTATGATAATTTATTAATAATATTGTTATTTGTTCAACAAATTTTTAAAAACATATGTATAATAATAAAAGTTGTTTGTGATAGACTGTCCTTGAGGGTGGCCGAATTGGTCAAAACGTCGGACTTACAAAGAAATATAAGCTGTTTTGAGACTAAAATTGAATTAAATTTATTTTACTTAACGACAGCAAAGAGCTTAAAGAGTCTATAGGAAAACGATGTCGTTTTTACTCTCTCCATTATGGACCTCCCGTAGCCCCGAGTAGAGCGATGTCCGTTCTGCAGTAAGTGAATTACTTTCATAGATTGGGCTAGTGTGGGCTATGAAGTCATCAACCTTAACTAGATAGTCATCTAATGGTACTTTAGAACCTGAAGGTTTTATTAGGAAAATTACAATTACAGTCCTTTATATAATTATAATGTATTTAATACAATTAAAAAAAAATAGCAGTTACTTTTTGCAATTTAAGAATTATTATCCCGATGATACGAAAATAGATCAGTAATACATAAAATAGAACTACTAATAATAGTTTTTTATGTTAATTTACTCATAGAAAAAAATTTATTTTATATCTTTACTTTCACTTGCATATATATAGAATATAACAGACGTCCCATAAGTTGAAATAACCATCGTTGGAAAATAAAATTATACATTTATGTTTCGTATATCTCTCGGATGTTACTGTAAAGTTTTAATAAAATCAACACACATTTATATAATCGATTTTACACTTTTTTTTTATCTCAAAATTGGCTCAAACGATTTTGATTAAACTCGATATATCAAAGTACCACCAAGTGATCTTTAATCAGCTACGTTGACAGGGCTTGAATGCCGAATTTTCAAAAAATCATACTCTATTATTTGAAATAAACTATTTTCCATTGTTATTTGCAATGAAAAATTTATAAATATGCACTATGGACAAATTTATGATTAAATAATGGATAAATAAAAATATCAGTTTAGGGGGCGGTATATCGGATCTCTCCGAATGCAAATTATGTTTACTCGGTTTTGCTATATATATCGTTAAACTGTATTTTTGTAAAAAAGTTGATATTCGTTATTCACATTAACGAAAACCCTAAAATACCAATTTTTATTGCAACCGAAAAAAAATTGTTACAAATTTTTTTCTTCCAGAGTGGTATCTGTAAGTTGAGAGATAGCGATTATAATTATTAAACCTGACATATATTTTTGCCCTAGTGTTGAGCATTAAAAATTAAAATATAATCAAAACTTCTACAAACAAAATAGTAGTTCCTACATCTTATAAATATAATTCAAAGTATGCGAAATTTCATGAATAACTCCTATGAACTAATTTCTAAAAAAAAAACTGTAATTATGCTGAATTATTCCTCTAATTCCTTGATATGTTTGTAAAAGAAACTAATAAATCTTTATTATGACGGAAAATTGAAACTCTATATTTGTTCTAAACACTTTATTTTTCTATAATATAAATCTCAAACAGCAGTTGACGGAAAAATACAATATATCACTTTAACATTCATCTAACCTCCTGCATACTTAAAATCCAACAAATAACCTGAAAAAATTATTATGTTCAGTTATTTATTTTCATTACTTGGTTATTATTATCATATTTCCTCATATTTTGATACATGTATCAAAAAATCACTCCCAAATAAAATATATATGTATCATATATTACCAAAATCTCCATCATATCAATACGCAAAGGTTTATACAGAATCAAACAATGAACCAATTATGGAAATATAGTAAAAATAGAAAATTGTGCGGCGTATAAAAAGTCTAAATATTGTTTCAAACCCGTTCCAACAGAAGTAACGTTACAGTTGTTATAACAGAGGAACTGTCCTGACATGAACATAGCTCATGAAATATTGAAAAAATGAAGATTCGCTATATTATCATATTTCCCTTTTGGGTTCCTTCGATAAATAATATTGATAGATTCTGTACCATTGTATCTAAAAATATTTATTTTCTGTTGAAATCCTAATAATATTAATTTTTATGTTTAACCGATAATTAAGTAGTTCTAATGCGAGCTGTTGCTCTTATTTGGTCTGCAGTTTAATTTACAATCAAAACTCGATGTGTTCAAGTTGTAGAGCCGATTAAATTCAAGTCCAAGTAACTCTGGAGTCATTGAATTTTCTAGATATTGAAGTTATTCAGGTTCGAAAAGGTTTGCTTGCTTCATTGACATAGTTTAAAAACTCACTAACTGGCAAGATAAACAATGACAGCCTGACTTTGAATTACAAAGAGAGTGGACACGTGCCACTATGAAGAACCTGTCAACAAACATGAATCACGAAGTCTTCGGACCATCAGAATCTGACATATAGATTCATTTCGTGTCATTGAGTCTTAAATTTTACATAGGGAGTTCAATTTTATTTGTAAATGCTTCAGGAAACAGTGTTGACTTGGAAACAACCAGTTTTTTTACTTGTCCAGTTTTGACATTATATGTTTTTTCTTACCTCCTATTATTAATTTATTAAAACTTTTTTTTTCTTTGTCGAATTCGTCGTTCGACATTTGACAAAACATTGGCAAATGTTTTTTTTTTCTAAATTCTGTCAGAGAAAGGACAGTTTAATAAAAAATCGAAAGATTTTATAAAAGCTAATAAAAATTAAATAAATAGTAAATATATATATATAATATGTTTGCACATACGCAGTGTATTTGTACATATACCCTTCCTTTGCCACATGGCCTTATAAGGAAGTTGGCTGGATCCCCTGAAGGCTAGAGTTACAATACTTACCGGGGAGCCGTTTGGCGGGGGGTTCAAGAATGGGGAGGGACCGCTCCTCTAGTGGGTTGCCACTATTATGTCATAATTAGCTTTTATGGATCATTAAATAGTCAGCCTCGTCGCTCTTGTCAATATCTAATATGTCCTAGTAATCTTAGGTGAGTCACACTATAAATCTACACTACCGAGATGACGGACCAATTTTCAGTATATTTTAGATTCTTTTGTTTTTTTTCTGTGTCTAATGTGTATTAAGCAACAAGAGGTTGATTCGTTTTTTGTGCTCTTTTTTGCAGAATGGTTAATATTCATTCCCACTACTAAGCTTAACAATTAGTAATATTATTAAGATCTGAAGGAAAATATCGTACCTGAGAAGAGCTGAGGACGTTAGAGCGTGGGTCTCAGAATGATTGGTTCAAGAGGGACACCGCATCCCAGGTTTATAATTACAGTGCTAAATAGATATGCACGAATTATATTGTTCTAGATTCTTATTTCACTCTTGCGTGAAATTGACTTCTTCAATTTGGAACCACAACCGAGATATTATTGACTTTAGATTTTTGGACCAGAGTCAATTCAATTATCTTTGTCCGTGAAATGAAACGTTTTATTTGAGATTAATTTACGACCTTAAGATAATAATAATCTATAAATTTACAACTTTTTTACGAAACAAATTAAAAAATTAAACTTTTCCAATTGATTCAATTCCTATTACCAAACTATATTTATTCAAATAGCATACATTTATCGGAGAATCATTGTTGAAAAACAATTAATGAAGAAAAAGTTAAGAGAATTTCATAATTTCAATATTCTCGAAATGAATATATGATAATCATTACTCAATTATGCAGATGAATTGTTTGAATGAAAACCGATTCCTAAAAACGATTTAATATTTTATGGAAAATTATCAAAATCCTCCTATGATTATTTCTCTTTAAGCTTGTTCGATTTTTTATATCGATATTTTATATATTTTTTTGTTGTTAGTTATTTCGTAATTCGTCAAAAACCTTGGAAAATTGTTTTTCTCCTAATAATGATTTTTCTAAACTTTCAGTTACTTAAATGAACTGAGTTTGGAGTTATCAATTTAATCAAATTGAATTGCATTAATTTTTATCAATTTCAATTTCATTATATTTATGAAATTTATCAATTTAAATGCATAAGCAGTTTAGGGTAATTTACGCCTTTAGGGCGCATGGGATCGGTAAAAATACCTATATAAATTCGTTTTATATCGAATTACATTATTTTTAAGAACCTTTTATTAAAAATTACTAAAATCCTCAAAATTGTTTTTCTTCTAATAATGAATTTTCCTAAACTTTTATATTAATTAAATTAATACAGTTTGTAACGATCAATTTAATCAAGCTGAAATATTGAATTCCATGAATTTATATTTCTTCTAATTCAATATTATTTTTAATGAAAGTCGAAACATCGGCAGGACTAAATAATTTTTAGTTTATTTGTTGACCGCACCTCCTGACCATCTTCTCCATATATATATTAATCCACGTTCAACCATCAACACACCAATATTATTTTTATTAAATATTTTATAATTACAAAATTTATTGAGTTCTATTTATATAAAAATTTTACCGATGTATAATCATTTAATATAGAATTATATTATTTTTGAGAACCTTGAACACTACCCCTCATTGATGGAAATCCCTAAGTAGTACGCTGGAGAAGAATCCGAAGAGGTTGCGAAGTTAGTTTCAGTGCCAAAAGAAAGTTCCTTTACCATAATTGAGTCCCACCAAGTTTCATTTCGAAATTCTCAAAACTCCAGAAATGAAGTGGGGTGTGAATCGGGTCTTTATATTTTAATATAGGTTGGTGAAAGTAAAACTTCGACCAGAATTAAACTTAAAACGTTTTGGATTTTTTTAAAGGCACAGCATTACCCTTGAATAAATAATTTATACTATTTTTGATATTGATGGCTATGTCTATTTTTAGATTTACCATTAAAAATCTATATAAAAAATATATATAAAAAATGTATTAGTGTATTTCTTAGAAGAATATCGACATCTCTCTCAGAAATATTAATAATGTAAGATAGTATTTCATTCCGACACGCAAAGTTATAAAGCGAAAATCATTCATATCTACTGGCATTGAAATCCATTGACATTGATTTCTGGATTTCTAACGTTTCGTCGCATCTTTTCACAACAAAGAGAATCTAAAGTAAAAAATATTAATTATATCTATAATTAATAGTAAATTATTTTGGGAGTTTTCAGACCATTCAGTTAAGTTTTAATTTTTTATTCAATTTATAGTAATAAATAAATTCCTGAAAGGAAGGAATTAGCTAACTAGTTTTTGCTTTTTTTTCTTCATGTTTAAACCTTTGAGGAAATCAAGCTTCACTGATATAATTGTTAACATTCTATACAGGTCTTTATTTTTATAGGAGGTTAATTTATACTTGCCTTACAAATTATAAGTAAAACAACAAAAGTAAAGAGATTATTATAAAATATGGTCCGAGGAAAAAAAAAAAAAAAAACATTGTTTCATATAATATAATTTAAAAAATAATATTTAAATAGAAAATATACCGTACATTCCAGCATTTAATTTGCACTGTTTTTCTTATTTTCCTACATATTCAACAGCTGTAATAACTGGAACGTAACTTAGCCCAAGAAGGGTGTTACGAACTTTTTTCAGTACAAAAGGATGCCACGGCGAGAAATGTATGGAACTAAAGAAAGGTAATATATCGATTAATCGATGTGATATCGCTGATCGATGCGATATTGGCTGAAGAATCAATTTTCTAAGCCTTTGTATTAATCATACTAGATTATGCGAATTTATATTTTATTTTTTATTATTTGATAAGATATAGATAGATTAAGATGTGTATTCATACAAACCATAATAATATTTTATTTTGTTTATATATTTCTTTATTGTTCTCTTTTTTTCATGTAGGAAGTATACAGGATATTTGCCTTTTATTTTATTTTTTTATCTATATTGCTACCAATGGGTAGTATATTTATTATTCTCTTTTTTTTTTTTTGTTCTTCTATTTTTATATATATATTGTATGAGTGAATATTTGAACACTAATATTTAATACCCTACATTTGTGGTGAATTGTATTATTTCTCTTCAATAAAATAAAATAATAACAGATAATTTATATTTGGGAGTGATGGGAGCAGCGTGGTAACACGCCTGTTTGCCAACCCAAAGGTTGCGAGTTCGAGTCCCCGGCCCTATCCGGGATTTTTTCAAGCTTATAATTATGCAATACTCACTCACAGCCTCCTCCCCCCAGGGCCGTTGTAAGGCCCGTTAGCTAATGCGTGGCACACAAAAATAGGCGAGGGATTGACGAACCCACCCTATGAAAGCCACGTCAAGAACGCGCGATGTATTTCCTTAGTACATCACGCGTGGCCTTGGACCTCCACGGTCTGTCGCGCCAATAATAATAATAATAATAATAATATATATTTGTCGAAAAAATTATTCATAATTGCGAAAGTAATTTGATTATCCAATATATTGAACCATCCACTGCCATAAATCATTATAACAACCCCAAACTATTGATAACTAGAACACCAAAATATAGAATGATGACCATTCTGAAAGAAAATGCAATTCAGATATGCATTAATTAGTCTTTTCTTACGGTTAATTCCTCATATATTTCTAATTTGAGCTCTTTTTTACTCGTTCGTTCTCTCAGTGTCCCTGATCTTCGAATAATCGTTTGATGTTAGCTATAGCAAACGCCGATGAAGGCGGATATTCGAGGATTGGCTATTGTGAGACCAAAGGGAAGCCTTTCTCGTAAAAAACAAACAAATTATTTCGTATAACAAACAAGTAATTGGTAAAAACCACATTCAAAGGACTACAAGTCTTTTATACAAGTGGAAATGCTGTTGATAAATGAATTTTATTTAGTAGTATTTTTTTACAAATTAAATTTACATATTGTTTTCGTATTTAGGTATTGTTGTTAATCTTCAGATTATATATTTAAGTAACAATTTTCGAAATTCAGAAATAATTTTTAATATTGTACAAAAAAAATCATGAGAAAATGGGAAAACATGAAATTTTATAAAATATTTTTTTATTAAAACGTATAATCCTTTCATAGAACAAGCCGTCGCCAACAGTACGAAATCAGTTTGATCTAAATCAGGATATTGGATGAGGTATTGCCAGTAAGCCGATTTGTGCACAATGCGAACTAAGCCAGAGAAACTTTGCCTTGATCTCACAATCGGCGATCCTCGAATATCCGCCTTCATCGCCGTTTGCTGTAGCTAACATTAAACGATTATCCGAAGATCAGAGGAACTGAGAGAACGATGGAGTAAAAATAAGCTATTTTGCTAGAAATATACTATATGATGAAACGAGGAACTTACCGTGAGAAAATATTGATATATGCATATCTGAATCGCATTTTATTTCAGAATGGTGGATATAATGTCTAGCAGTAAACTAGCAAATATACTGAGATAAAAATTTTTTTCTTATGGGACAAGATTTTGAAATAATCAAGTTATGTTTACAATTTTATAATTTATAAAGCCTGTTTATATGACCATAAGGTTAATTGAATGGTACTATCAACGGCACAAAGGCTTAAAAGCTGAATCGTTCAGCTAATATGCGATAGATGAACACTATATTAACTTTCTTAAATACCGTGAACCAATGGTTCCAGAACATTAAATAATTCGCGGCACCCTTCTCGGGCTAAAATAAATTACGGCACACTTATATTTAGAGTGGTGAATATGTAAGAAATGTTCATTTTAATCTAACATCACATTTACTTGATGTATTTTAATGTAAATACATAAAAATGTGGTTTTCTACTACGAAATGTTTGGGGATCGTTGGTCCATGGAACTGAAGAAAGGTAATATATCGATTAATCGATGTGATATCGCTGGTAAAATATCGCTGATTTATGTGATACTGGCTGCAGAATTCATTTTTCAATCCTTTGTGTTAATCCTACACAATCATATTTTATTTTATTTTTTTAATATTTGATCAGTTTTATTTTATTATATTTTGATATAGATCGATATTTTTGATTGGAGAAAATGGTCGGGGGGTGCGATCAGCAAAAAGAAAAAACAAAAAATTATTTATTTATGCCAAATAAATAATTTTTTGTGGCATAAATGGATAATTATTTGTTTATTTATGTTTTTTTGCTGACCGCACCCTCCGACCAGTCCATCCAATCAGTAATCTATGGTCAACTATCTACACCTTATGATTAATATTTTTATTTATACAAACCATAATAATATTTTCTTTTATTTGTATATTTCTTTATTAACCTTTTTTTTAAAAATTTCTTTTTCTTTATGTAGGAAATGTACAGGATACTTGTCATTTTTATTTTAATTTTTTAGCTAAATTGCTACCAATTTCTAAATGTCTGTATTATACCATTGTAATCTACCATCACATTTACTTGATGTATTTTTATGTAAATATAGTTGTAAAAAAAAAATCTTCTGGTCTCCTACTTGGTTATTGTACATCTCCATTATATATTTATATCCATCAAATTCTCAAGTTAAAAAAAAAAATAATTATAGACCAGATTCTACCTAGATTCTCTTACAATTACAAATATAAATGTGTACTTGTACATTATCTATTGTAAATGAAACTATACTGGATTTTGTTGGCAAAAATAAAATGTAAATTAAATAAATAATAAGGAAGTAGTTTAACAAGGATCGGTAATAATACTTGGAGCAAAGATAAGGTTATTCCCTGCCAGGTGGAAAGATGGGATTTGACATAATCCTTCCATTGTCATCTCTTTCATCTCGCTGCCATTCATAACACTGTCCTCGCTCCGCATATCTTTTAGGGATGGTAACTTATATTCAGGTGGCATATGGCCCACAGTATATTTTTATTTAGTCACTCCCAGCCTCATGTCATTTTAATATGACAGAGAAACCTCCTTAGCAGCTAAATAAAATATTACGTGATTGTGTTTGTTAATATAAATGCAGGATGTTTCAGGAGAAAATACCAGTAATTAAGGGGAGATTAGTTAGCCAAATATTCAGCTGTTCTTATATTCTAATATTTAACTCAGTTTTCCGCCTATGTGTATTTAAGCTGTGTGTATATAT
>NW_027109532.1:668658-679918 GCF_000696795.3 Halyomorpha halys
ATTTCTGCAGGGTGGTTTTACAGAATGTATTAAGAAAAATAGTGTAAAAAATTCAACAATATATTCATCTATTTTAAATATATTATTGGAAATTTGACAGTTTGAATTTTTTAAAAAGTTGAATAAAATTGTTTTGTTTTAATTTTTATGTTAATCTAATACTACCACAAATGCTTAATAATTAAATTCTTCAGCCACTATAACACCGATGAACGATATATTAAATTTATTCAATGCCATGGACCAACGGTCCTCAAACTTTAGGCCTCCTTTTCACTCCTTCTCAACGTATATTTTAGTTTTAATTGTTTTCTTCACTTTTTTTTTTAATAATTAGAGACAGTTGTGTTTACAGGGTGCCCAGTTTAGGAACAATATACCATCCAAAAAAAAATAATAATAATAAATAGTCACCAGAACCAGGAGACTGAGATTTTAAGGGCACTGTAATAATGAAAAATGATAGACCAAATAAGAAAATTTTTAACAAAGTCTGCAGCTATAAAGGATAGGGGGTTATGTAAATCAAGTGAAAGAGGAACTGTGTAGACTAAAAATATCGGATGAAGACTGCTTGGATAGAGAGCATTTTGGGAATAAAATAAAAGAAGTTAGGGTTCTTGTGGGAAAGAAGGAGAGATGAGGGAGAAAATGGACTGAGGGAGAGTGGAAGGAACAGTCCAAGAGGATGAAAGGGTATTGGAGTAGAAGGGAGGCGGAAGCTGTAAGTATGAATGATATTCGTGTGCTCCTTGCTAGCCGGATCGTGAAAATAAAAAAAAAATAAAATGGTTAATTAGGAAATTCTTTTCAGGAAATTAGTTATTGGTATACACCGAATAGAGAACTAAAAATATATATTAAAAAAAAATAGAAGTTGATGGAAAATGGTGAAAAACCTCGAATAATTATGTTATGATTAAAACGTATTATTTTATATTTCCTCGGTTGTATTATTTTGTGCAACGAAACATAGGCGTAGATGGGTCTATGGTGTGCGGCCATTTTTAGTTTTAAAAACAATTTAATTTCTCTTTCGGGACTTGGATTATTTAATATTTTTAGAAAAGAATTTTATTTTATTTTTTAATTGTTGTGTTTCGTTTTTATTTTTCGGTTGATGTTCCAAACGTTTCAGTTTATTCCTTTAATTTTATAACATAATCTATAAAATAAATTAATACCTGTTGAAGAAATTTTAGTTTAATTTAAAAAAAAAAATGAAATTTTTCATTATTTTAAGAAATAATGCTTCTGCAAAAAAAACATTGAACCCGAAATTTGTTATCTCATAATTTCACACTCTATGTTATATTAAAAATAAATATTTTTACACGGGCACCAATCGCATTTGAGTATACATAAATAAATAAATTCATAAATGGGTGAAAGTGTATTTATTGGCTTGTAATTATTGCTCTTATTAATTGCTTCTAATTATTTTAATAAACCCAACACATATTATAAATACAATATGAGTTAAATGAAAAATAAGTTACAGTATTCCCTGCTCAATCATCATGTCCGTGAACATATTAATAATTGACATGGTCAATATTCCCGCCCATACACAGGTTCCTTTATAAACAGGGATCCAATCGAAACTAATTGCAATTCTACTAATTAAGTATATTTCATTAAACTGTTTAGACACATTAGTATTTTCATGGAAAGGCTTCACATTAAATAAAGAAGAAATTAATATTGTATTGTAGATACAATATATTGTACAATTGTAGAAAAAAATATTATTACATGAGGAAGGCAGAAAACGAAATCCTCGACTCCTTGAGAATCATCAGATGAAGAAATATATGTTTCGGTGGAGGGCCAGCATATATGGGACATTTTATTTATACACTGTCTTAATATATTTTTATGTTTATTACTTCTTACGTATATATTTATTGTTTTTTTATATTTATTACTTCTATTGTAATGTAGTTATTTTTTTGTATGCATGCATGTTGAGTGTTTTTAGATTTTAATTGAATATAATTATGCACATGCAAATTTTTTTAATATTTATACTGTTGGTTTTAACTCCTCTTATATTTAATGAAGAAAAAATAAAAAGAGGTGTGCTGTGTTAAGGGAGAAAATCATGTTTAGAGATAATGATAAATTATGAAGTATGATAAAAAAGAAAAGCAGTTAAATTAAAATATTTGAAAAACAAAACAAAATCAATTAAAAAAATCATGTATTACTAACATGTAATTAAAATGCATTATACTATGACTATTATTTGTAACTTCAATGAATTCTAGAAGAAAATTTGTGCCCTTTAAAAATATTCGCTTTGCCCCACAAAATAGGCTAAGCAGAATGCCTATCCCTATTTGGTTGCGTCGTCGTGCATTGTCGCTAACCAATTGTTTAAATAATATCCATACTTTATAATTATTGTTTAAATAGATTATATTTTATCTAATTTAATTTGGAATTTTAAAGAAATGGAGAGTATTTTGAGACGTAAATTGGATAAAATTTAATTGATTTAAACAATAATAACCAGTCTTAAGAAAGTGAAAAGTAACTTTGAACGAAATCATAAATTAAAAAACACAACGTAATTATCTTAACGTAGTGTTTCAATATACTGTTTAGTAATTTTTTTTTTATTGGATATTTTTAGATGAAATTTAAATATCTAAGAACTAATTTTAAGGTATTTTTAGTGATATGTATCAAGAATCCTTGTACATACGTATAATTGTGTATGTATGTATAAATTAGTAATTATGAATATTTTTATAATCGTTGTCAGATCCGTAATTAAAAATAAAAATTATTTAAGAGTAGTGATTAATGAGATTTAAACAAAGCGTGCCCTCATTAGCGAAAAAAGCTACTCATCATAGTTATATAAGATAATCAATACATAATGGCATTTATACAAATATCAAATGATTTAATAACCATAACCTAGAACTTTCTCGCAGGTTGGTATTTGAATGATGCAACCTACACCTTACGATTTGTGTACGTCATCGTCCTTAATCTGAGATGACTAAACACTGGACTTGTTATGCGATTGTATCAGAGTCATGTATATTCAAATTTATGACTAAACTCGATTCCGGTATGAGCAATTCACACACTCCCTGTTTTTTCTAAGAGAATCTGGAGATGGAAGATTAGTAAATCATACTATATAGTAAATGCTGTTTGAAAACATAGGATCATAAGAATTAAACGAGCCGTCAATAGAGAAGATAGTTTCTATACTTTTATTTAATTATATTTGAAAGTTTTGATCTCAATTAATCTTATCAGTAAGCTGGTATAATAATGATAAAATTAAAAAAATTACCATGAAGGTTCATACCCGACACTATCAATCACTATCCTAACATCTGACTTTATGGAAATTAAATGCAGTATTCTTCTCTAAATGTAAGATAATTATGAGAAATTAAAGCTGTTTGAATTTAAGGACAATAAATACGGATGATTATTATTTCCCTTGTAATTAAAAATGAAACAAGAAAACAAAAATACATCAGTTATTCACTTTTAATATCGATTTTAGATTATAATAATATTTATTCTGGTATTTTAAGATAATGCTTGATAATAAAGATGATAATTATCCTTATGATTATCACATTTATTGATAATTTATTATAATGAAAAGTTATAATAATTATTTAATGATAATTTATAATATGTAAATCAAATTCGGTTCGAATCCGGCCTGGGGCGTTGACTTTTTTTCATTAAGTGGCGGTACCACAAAATGAGAAACCTGACCCCCACCATGGTTACAATAGGTTGGTCACCTGTAGATAACTAGGCAAACTTAACCTTCGTTGTGGTTTAAAAAAAAAAATATATATATATATATATATTATTTTTACTATTACGTACCGATATACGGAATATATAGTAAGGGGAAGCATTGCGATCGGATAGATGCGAAAAATTAAAAAAAATGATGAATAACTAAAGAAAAAATTGAGACCTGAATGCGAATCAGAAAAAAACGAGCTCCACCAATCTCTTCCGATCTCGGGCTATTAACTGTTAATGATTAATGGCAGAAACAAAGTATCCGTTATTTCCACCCCAAAAACCCTAAACTACGATTTTTTATGGGAACAGAAAACTAAAAGTTTATAATTAAAAAAAAAATCCAAAAATTTTCTTCCAAAATCAACTATTTATTTTAAAAAACTAGTATTTCTCATAGTTGGTAGTGATAAACAACGGGCACAGATAAAATATGAAAGAATGTGAAAATGAAGAATTTTCCTGTGTCTATGGTTGTTATGTCAATAGTCAGATTTTACTTTCACTTATCTATATAAGAAATACATTATTATTCTGAGTAATAAATAAATAGCTATAAAGGCATACAAGACTAATTGCATCTCAAAGCAGAACGGTAAAAGTAAGTTGTAAGACTGTGCACCCCACCAGAATTTAAAAACCCCTTTCATGGTGAAGTTCACGTAATTTATTACTTCACTAGCCTCATTAAAGCTACTTTTATTGATTGAGAATTGTTCAAAATATTTTTTAAACACTGTGAATAATGTAATACTAAAGAAAAAAAAATGTAACAATATTAGCAATGAGATAAAATTGATATAATATGTAAAAAAATTAAAAATATGTGCTGTTTTTATATAGTAATAAAAAAAAAAAATATCATTTACTATGATTCATAGAATTACGAGAAAAACAATGAATAGAACCGGATAAAGGTCATCTAATTATGAAATATCTCTCATTCTATTCTGTTTAGATTTCATTATTTATGATGTGTTATACAAATAAAAAAAAATGGTCGCGAATCATTAAAAAATATACATAAAGCTTTGAATACTATGCCAATGAATTTTATTTGTAAACATCCAGATCGGTTGAATTTTAAATTCTTGGATATTTTAAAGTTAGTTCATTTAAAATTTTAACCATATTATACTTAGGATAAATTATAAGAATTGTCGTTAAAACTATATAAGAAATGTTTAAAATGATTTTTAAAAAAATTAATAAATATATTAATATAAAACATTTTGTTACGGTGAGAGGTTTTATATTTTGTGGACTCAATTATCAAAATGTATAGTAAGCCCTCATTTCAAATTACTTACTATCACAACCACACATGATAAAATGATTCTCACGTAATAGCGAGTTCTATTTTAGAACAAAATGCTATTTTCAGAAAGAAAGAAAGAAAACGGTATCAAAATTATCTCTCAATTTGTATCAATTATCTCTACTCGTCATTTCTCATCCATGTATTTTATACTTAGTATAATTTATTTCATGTTATATAATGCAGTTATTAATTTTAACTAAATAATAAATGAAAGATTCTTGATTTTTTTTTTAATTTATTACTGTACTTTTTTAATAATATATAAGGTTGCAAATGTAAAAGCTTTAGCGACAACACCTTTAGACTTTTTATGGATGTTAATGTTTTATTTTAAGTTGCTGTTGTTTTTTCTTGCAGCAATCATATTTTAAAAATATATAAATAGGTCAAACAAACAAGTATTTCAACCTTCCTAAAGAATATAGCTATAAATCAAACTGTTAAACTGTGTATGGTTTAGGTGATTACGATGTGTACAGGCTTAGTTTTGTAGACACATTACCCTCTACCGAGGTCTCTAATTATGTTGTTATAGTAATATATGGATGTAATCAGAGATATATATTTTATTTATTACCTAAATATAATAAAATTTATTGCCAATGTCATAAATATATATATTAATTCATGCGTATTGAACTAAAACCAATCTTCTCAATAGCAAAGAAATAATGAAAATTATTTCTCTTCTCCTGGTACTATCTTAAATATTTTACCGGCAGTATATATATTATATTTATATATTAGTATGTACTCTATTTTTTTAATTTTCATTAATCTTTTACTTATTTTAGTCCAACACATGTGGAATTATCTTGTGAAAAACCAGGCAACTCTTACGCCGTTATCTAATATACAGCTTGTCCTGTAAACATTTAAATCATGTCTTGTTCAAAAATACATAGAATTTAAATTTCTTCAATTAAATGTATTGCTTCATTTTTAAAAATAAAATATACTTATTAACTATTACTATTGTACCAATTATTATATTCATAGTATATGAAGTTACAAATACCGTTTGCCGAGAAATAAAAGAAACAATGTTAAATAAGTGCATTTAGCCAACTATAAACTAGCGAACATCAATTAGCTAATGATAAAGCAAAACCTAGAACCAATAAAAAAGAAAATAGACTTATTTTGGACACACTGTTTTAATAAGATGACACTTGACCACAAGAATTGGATAATGAGAAAAAAAGCCCGAAACGTGGTTCAAATGTGATAAGAATTGAGGATCTAAATAAAGGGTTTTATTCCTAAGAAAACAAAACACTTTTTTTTAGTTCTGAGGGAGTTTAATTTTCTTAAATTTAGAATAAATTTTTAACTTCTTATCTATTACTTTATCTTTTTTATGGTAAAAAAGGTTTCATTGTTCTGAAAAAGCTACATTCTCTTTCACCACCAACATTTACTTTTTTTTTACTTTTAGACGATTATTTGACCGTATGTATTTAATTTTAGGAAGATGTTTCATAAGTATTTAAAAACATATGAAAACTTATTATATATATTTAAAAGGTAAATTGTTTTTACAAATAAATATTGGTGGAAGAAATTGCATTTTTTTTATTATTATTAAATTTAATTAATAATCATTTTTGACCTATGATAGAACTTGCTTTTTTTCGTTCATTTAAATTCATTTTTTCGCCCTGCTAAAAAAAAAATACAAGTTGTTTCTGATTCAAAAGGTGTATTATCATACTTTCGCTTACCATGTGATGGCTTTCGGTAGCTTCTTCACTATGGATCACCCTGGTTCTTAATTGTTCGATGCTTAAAAATAAGTTTTCACACGATAGTGCAAATATATCTACATAAATAACAAAGTTACTAAAGGAAACTTCTATTTGTTCTTAAAGCATGTTTTCTAATCGCCTATCTCAAAGTTTAATTTAGTACTACTTGAACACCATTGTCTTTGAGAACTAATGTGGAAATAACCTTAACAAAACTCCACTCAACCACCAGGCGCACTCTAACATCAGGTAATGATAGAAGCAGTGCTGCCGATTCATTCAACCAAAAAAATACTGGCTTAGCGCCTTAAAATACCCGATTTACCCGACAAATACCCTCCTCTTTACCCGCTCTTGCAGAATGGTTATAACTGTAGCTGTAGGATATTTAAAGTCATAATTGTTCTCCGCATTAGCTCTGACGTGATAGTTGATAGTATAAGTCATGCAATGAAGCAACTTTCCCGTTTACTCTCATGTATATGCCTTGACAGTGTGCTATCTTACAGTTTCAGTTATTGCGACCAAAGTTTCAGCCGTTATCATGGTGTAACTCTATGATAGTTACAGTCACGGTCGTGACAGTTTTGCCGAACTGGGTCTGACGTGATAGTTGATAGTACAAGTGATGTCAGTGGACTTAAAATAGCGTTAACTATCATATGTATACCAAGACCGTCATATGCATACCCTTGAGAGTGAACTGTCGCAACATATCAACCTTACCAAATTTAATGACGATAGGCGGTAAAACATGATTCTGATGTATTTTTTTTCGATTAATTCTTATCTTGAAATTAATTTTATTCAAAGTTTTTTTTCGCCTCATCAATAGTTATGCTGTTGGACGGTAACTTGATGAAAAAATCGTACTAGCCACGGGTACAAAAAGTAATCCGCCCCGGGCTCCAAAAATAATTCCACCCCGGACCCCAAACATAAATCCAACCCAGGCCCCACAAACAAATCCGCCCAAGGCCCAAAAATTATGTTCATCTCATGCCTCAAAAATAAATCAATTACGGCCCCAAAAAGAAATATGTCATGGGCCCCAAATGGTCTAGGTTCGTTTTGTCCTAAAATTCAATATGTAATGAAAAATAATAACTTGTTAGAAATAGAAAAAGTCTTTAATGATATACTAAAAAAAACTACTGAAAGAACTTTTGTGACATAGCACTAGCACACCTATATATGTATAACCTAAATCCATTTTACCCGAAATATCCGACAATTACACCCAAAAGTTAAAAATACCCGAAAATCGGGGTAAATACCTGCAAATCGGCCAGAGCTGCCGAAGAGACAATTCTGTCGGTCAAGAGATTATCATAGGCCGGTGTGGACCGGGGACAAGATAAGCAAGAACTGGTTAAATCCGGTCTGTACCGGAAGCGGTCGGTTTCAAACGTGTCATCAACCGCACCTCTGCCTTCCCTTTAATGACTTATGACCTTAAGTCATTTATGGCCTCATAAGTCATGCTTTAACGACGTGCGTACTACCCAGAAAAACAATGATTATATATTTTTTAAATAAAATAAATCAAATAGATAAAAACTGTTTTAAAGGTATAATACTCACAAGAAGAGGTATAAATGAAAATTAATTATCTGTGAAGCACTGACATGGCAGATAATAAATAGGAAACATATCATACAGAAAATACCCCAAATATTAATAATTTTCATGCGAAATGGTTGAAGTACACGGAGAAACTAAATCGATTATTTTTTCATACACGTTATTAAAAAAAAAATTGGACCTTTCAGTATTATACCTTCTGGTCCAATGAACCTTATACCTGTCGCTATAATCCTATTTACAGCGACTAGTATTAAATTATTACAAAAACCTGTATCTCTTCTACCAAAAGTATGAAAATGCACATACAGATGATATATTGCTTTGTCTAATGGATTGAATGTATAAAAAGTTTCAGAAAAGCTCAATTACATTTTTTTTCCCAGCAACTCGGTATTTTATTCTCAGATTTTTTTTACCAGGAATATTACAGCTATAAAAACATAATGTGAAAGAAAAAATTAAGTGCCGAGATCTGGTTGATTTAGAGTGATTATAATTCGAAATTGGTTGTTGGAGTTTCCCACCCGATTGTAGATAAGGGTTCATCCATTGTGGCATTGTACAACAAAGCGCCGTAACTATCTACGAGAGAACCCGTTTGTTCATTGTTTATTGAAATTAAACATCAATGTGGTCCAACGAGATGCTTAGTTTGTCCAGGTACAATTACAACCAAGGATATTGCTTTATAACTATTTTTTCATTCTTAGAGTAGGTAGATTTATAGATTCCTAGTTTATTTTTTTTTTAATATATGTTTCATATAAATTATTTAATTTGAATTGATTTCTATATTTTTAAACAAGCAACTTGTACCCCTTTGTTGGAATAACTAACAAATATGAAATAATAAATTAATCAAATATCACCAGAATTAATAAAATAAGAATATCAACTTCATAAACCTATATTTGAAAAAAAAATTAAAGCATGAGGGAGCAAAAAAGGCATATTGAGATTCACCACGTTTTGGGAAAAAATTATTTATAACTGTCATCAAAGAGGGCTGTGGAACATGTGATAAGAAGCTATAATTCACCCTCCCCCCTCCCCAAAAAAGGGGAAGGCGGGAGGAATGGATTGGGAGTGAGCATCTAAGTTGCCCGGTTTTTATGAAGTCTAATTTATATCCACATTATCAACAAATACATATATATTTATTTATAAAAAGAGAGAGAAAGATTGTGAGAGAATGAATGATTGATTATATATAATATGGCGTACATTCCCAATACACTTTGATAAAAATGAAGTAATATATGTAGCTATCTCCCCTGTATAAAAATTATAATTATTTTTGGTCAAAATAACCCAAGAAGTAATTAAACTATTTATATAATGGGGAGAAGATGTTTGGGAGTGCGGTCAGTGAACAATACAAATAAGTATAAACTTTGATTTTAATTAGTGCCAAAGTTTCGGCCATCATTTCAGGCCTCCATTAGATCTAAGAACAAAAAAACAAGATAAGGACCAATGTATCAATTGTTCTTACCTACTCTATTCATAATATTAAAAAGTTAATCCATTTATTCCAAGTCGTTTCTTATCCATGTAATATTTCTAATAATGCTAGTTTAACAACTTCGAACAATAAGTGTTTACAAGAAACTAACTAATTCCTCTCAATAAATTATCCATACGACATTCCGTGACACATATATATACACAGATGGATAGATTAATAAATTTATTAAACCAAAAATAAACACTTCAAATATAAATTACATACTGTATTTAGTCAAAGGGAGGAAAGCGAAGGATTGTTCAAGTATTTAATATAGCACTTATCAATTGACTTTCATATAAAATTTAATTTTACGAAACACTTGAACAATGCTCGACAAATATCATTAATTAACAATATTGAGGCAGATATTATTTATACAAAACGACAATCAATGAGACTTATTGCAGTATGTTGTATTTTTAGTCGTATTATTTTATGTAATTACATATATGAACACACATATAGTCATATCCTTAAAATTTAATTACTACCCACAGTCGGTACCGCATTTTGTTTTTATTTCTATACATTTTAGTATCTATTAGTTAATTTTTTTTTATCAGTAAGTGGAGTTTTCAAGAATAGGTTGGAAGAAAACTCAGAACTTTTTATAATTCCTAAAAACACCTAGAAATGTATAGTTTGTACAGTTCTATTGCAATTTAAAGTTGTTTACATTGAATATAAGTAACGACTAAAAACATATAAGAAAAAAAATAATCTGTACATGTAATATAGAAACTGTAATATAACAAACAAAAACACGAGATGATTTATGACAATTTTGCTGGTATACTTTGCGCCCTCCACTTTTCCTCTTATCCTCCTACCCCGTTTGCACCCAGCAGTACCACTGATTAGCCAGACCCAAAGTCATATGAAACTTTTGATATCATAGGAGCAATATTATCGATAAAGGAGAAAGTAACACACTTCAAACTTATGTCTAAGATAAAGAACTTCTAAAAGCTTATCTAGCTTTGCAAATTACGTTTAAATTTTAAGATAACTGCATTTACTAGTTTTAGGTATTAAAGACTTTTTGTTACATTTCTAATGGTGCCTTCACGGGAAAATGGTAACACTGTTATTTGTAAATTTTATTGCATTTTCAACAGTTACATATAAGCGAAATAAAAAATTAGTGATATTTTTATTAAATATAGTAATCTTAATTAAATTTTGCTATTGACTAATGTCTACACTAGAGTACTAATAGCGCATGTTATTGAAGTTGTCTCTGGTTTAAGAACATTGTACACACAAACACACACACACACACATATATATATATATATA
>NW_027109532.1:679968-701561 GCF_000696795.3 Halyomorpha halys
TATATGATGGTACTTTCGATCCCATTTCCCGTTCTCAGGAGTGATTGATTATGACGGATGATTTATCAAATAAAAGAGGATTTTATGAAAAATTAACAAATCTCAATTTCAATTGTTAAATTCTTACTGGAAATTTAGTAAAAACCACTCAAAAATGCTAGAGGTTTCAGAACTCAGATAGAAGCAAGTCGGTGGATCTGGACGGTTCAAATTGGGTTTTATAAATTTCTACAGGGATATCATGACCCGAGTAGGAACCCTGTATTTTAAAACCCAAAAATGAACCGTTTTTGAGATAGCGCGTGAATTAGGCACGGGTCAAACCTAGGGCTAGCTTCCTAAGTGCCACTGGCCACATTTGCAATGTTTCGTTCTTTCTCCGGCCTTCGGGTCTTTTCATTGGAACTTGGTTCTTGCATTTTGAATGAAATGTTTTAACTTCATTAAATAACTTACTACTCTATAATCACCAATAAATAGTGTAAAAATTGATTTTTACAGATTTCCTTGATAATTTTACCCGACTAAGTACAAATAGGGTAAATAAAGTATTTATAGTAATCTGGCCGACGATTGTTCCATTTTTATTTTTGATAGCTCAAATTATATAACTAGATATTGCGAATTATTGGAAATTAGTCGAACTCAAGATCCTGAAAATAAAAGGATTTAGTCCTATCAGTTTTTATATAACAATATTCCTTCTATAACAATATTTTATATATCAATACTCTTTCTGTATAATAAAGAAATATTTGCTTATAACGGGAAGAGAATAATTTAAAATAGTTTAATCGAGCAATATTTAAAAACCGCCTGAAATTGAAAAAAAGGGGAGAAACCCTCCACTCCCGCCATCCGTGGTAGCCGTACTTATCTGACTTTTCAAACAGGCAATTATAGGAACTAGGTTGGTCGATGTACGGCATGTTACAATCTCACAAGAGGAGATCATAACACAAAAAAAGGCAATCCTTCCCGGCCAGATCCGCCCTGCTAAGACCCCCGGAGAGCGACGGTCCTGTATCACTTTTGAAATATTTGCTTAAAACGGGAAGAGGAAACTTTAAAATAGTTTAATCGAGAAATATTTAAAAATAAATTGAAAAACGGCGTGTCTCATTTCTGTTACTAAGTGATATTCAAGAAATTTGAGAACAATTTGAGCTGAAATATTGAAAAAATATTGCACTAAATATGTTTAGTCAGTCCGCTTCTCAATATGTAACTTTTTTTGGGTGAACAGTTTAACCTATTTCCAATTTCCATGTCTCAAATTATTCAGACTCGAGGGTTCCCACCCAAAATTCGTAGCTCGCCTAAAATATCCGTTCATGTATGGTCTAACTTTGAAGTCTCAGCGATAACAATTCAGGGTTAATATAAGTTTACGGATAGCAGAATTTTAACTGTCAAACTGAAGTGATATTTTCCACCGAGGCAACGTAATTTCTTATAATGAAAATTAATATTTAATGATAGTAATTATAAAGTAAGACTTTCTTGATAGTATTACACTAATGAGCATAATATAGCTTATATTTCGAATGGATTAAAGAGGAGAGGAAAATCTAATACGAGAGTTCTCGCAGGAATAAACTAGTCTTTAAAAAATTTCTTATCACATATTAAATGGTTCGTCATTGTGTAATACGATGTAATATTTATTGATTTGACTAGAATCATAGCCCTGTTATTTTTCAATATGACTGGTAGAATATAAAGGTGATATTAAACATTCCTTAAGTTGGGAATATTCTGGGGTTATTGCAACCGTCACGCCTAATAAATTTCGATATTTAACTCCGCCATAACCTTTGCATTTATTTTTATTAATATGTCTTTCAATATGCGCTAAAACAATTTGGATAGGCCAGTAAAATATGTCGACATATGACAAAACATATAAAACACCATATTAAACGTCCTTCTGATATTTGAATACACTTTATTATGGTATACATAAAAACATCAATATATAATAATATAAAGCAGATTATTAAAAATGATACAAATGACTCAATACTATTTCCAAGAAATTATTTTTAATGAGTTGAGTCAACAACAGGGAAATTCATTATCGTTGCAACTGTGTAGATAATAAAGTATATGTCAAAGAAAAAAAATTACAGTGATAGACGAAGAGGAGATAAATACTGCTTAAATACCAAGCATTAAAAACTGCCTCAATTCAAGCTACGAAAATAAAATTATCTAACAGTACCTAATCAATCAAAAATAAGTGACAGTTGATGTATACTTACAGTCACTAATAGATATAAAGAATCACTAGTAAATAAATAACTAATAACAATGAATTATAAATGAATATCATTTAATTAAATAACAAATAATTAATGAAATAAATAACACAGTAATTAAGAAATAAATCACATGCTAAAATAGGATAAAAACTCTCTAAGCTGCCTTAATTGGATTTCATGATGGTCCAGATTAGCAAATTAAAAAAAATAATTGAGGGAGAGAAGAAGAATGAGAAATATTTGAAAATTTTTGTATAAATACTTTGATTTTATAACATTAAAAAACATTATTCCGTTAGAATTCCTTATAGTCATGTTAAATACTGCTGTTTGGTGGAAATAAATGTGAAAAAGCAGGAGATCGTTTTATTTAATTTCTAATATTAATATGCTAGTCTGCAGGGTCTTTTAAATTCTACTTATGTTACTTAGCATTTAAAAAAAATCCAATATTTTAGAACTTTTTTAAATCAATATTTATAACTAATGAACGGTGTTTCTTAGACAATACTGATTTCAAGAACTATAGAACATTAAATCCTACGTCGAGTGAGTGCCTAACTTTCTAAATTTCGTCCAGAAATATTTTCGAAATCGAAATGAATTTTAATTTCAGTGATTAATAATTATAGATGAGTGAGTGGGGGAGACAATTTGACCTACTGCCTGTGCGCGTGTGATTTGAGTCGCACCAGTAGTGGTGTAGTATTTATAATTGAAACGTTAAGTATTTGTTAATAACACAAAATCTTATGCTCTTCAATTTTTATTTGTAAGATTTTTAAATAGGAAAACCGTTTCCATGGTACATAAATTTTAAAGTCGCTGATGTTGAATTTCGTTATAATTGTTGTTTTTTACCGTAATTTTTTGTTATATTCCTGGACGCAACATATAATGTCGAAGCAGAATTTAGTGTTCTTTTCTTAATAGTAAGATATCAGTTAAAAAGCACCGTTTTGGAATTAAAATCAATATTTTAAAAAAAATCCAATGCTCCTGTGTTTTTTGATGCTTGTACATGAGTAAAAGTTAAGGGATTATGGTGGAACTAGTAAACTTATATTTAATGTGAAATAAAGTGATCTTTCCAGCCATTTAACTCCACAAGATCTAATTTTACTGGACTACTACTGCGCCTCCCCCCCCCCAAAAAAAAAGAAAGTAAAATACAAAGTAATATTTTCATTATTATTTTATTTAAATTGTTTGTTGTCAATCGTTCAATTCAATGTAGACTTACGTTCATCTCATGAACACAATATTATTTTGAACGAACAGTAAGCACCACGGAACCACACGGTTCTACTATATATTCATGTCAGTGATCAATTTTTTTTTATAGACAATTTATGCGGGCTATTTTTTAAGTTAGTCATGTTGTGAAACCATTAAGTCACTTCTATTTAAAGAAATGCACGTAACATTAGCATTGAACTGTCTTCAAACTAATTTTAAATTACAAGGAATGGCTGGCTACACTAAATGTGTAGTGAGTCTAGCCTGGCGTTCGCGTCATTGATGATAGTTGGGCGTCCATGAGTCACGGTTTTGCGTCACCGACTGTCGAGCACCGGTGCTCTAAGCAATTGCGCCAATTGCCTCATTCCTAAACATTATCACCGGTAAGATAAATGATTCGGATAAAGCCAGCCTGTTAATGGATCTTTTATATTTAGCGTGTACATTTTTAGTGTTGGAAAGATAAAATTTAAAGTTCAATTTAGTTGTGTAAACGCAAATGCATACTAGCATCTTTTGGAGCCTACCATTCTCACATGAAAATCACTTAAATATAACATAATGTGATTTGAATTAAATTGGAAAAAAATTAATTGTCTGTACGCATGCCTTTTTTAATAGTCTGTAATAAAATATGAGAAAACTTCGCGAAACACCATATCTAATAATAATTATAATATTTTTGATTAAATTTTTTATTTGGACATTTTAAAAATTAGATAAAATTCATGTAAATCAATATACATTATTTCATTTATTAGAATAACTAATAAAAAAGTACTCATATTATAACTCATAATGCATTATATTTTTCATATATGCGAAAAACATTTGGAAAAATAACTTTAGGAGAAAGTCTGAACCCAACTATCTTCTCATGTGTACAAGCGATCAAGGGATTAGAAAAGAGAAAATATAATTTTTACATAAATATTTTTTAAAATAATCAATTATCTAGCGTAAAGTGATTTGTAAGAAATCCTCCTTATTTGAATAATCTATCGGGAACTTTGAGAAAATAATTATGAAATTTTTCCTTTAGAGATTTTATAAATTCGATCAAATTTCATGCACAAAAATACATATTATTTCGTTTACTAAAATAAATAATAGAAAAGTACTCATACTAAATATAACTCATACATAATATTTTACGTACAAGTACAAAAATTTGTAAATCTAGCTATAGAAGTCTGTACTCAACTATGTTTGGAATGTATACAAACTATGGAGGCATTAGAAAAAATAAAAAAAATATATATAATTTGTATATAAAAATAATATTATTATCATATTATTAGTATTATTTGTTGTTATGTTTTTTTTATTATATGTGATAATACATTTTTATTTTTAATTATAACAAAGAATAATAAGATAAAATTTAGAAAAAAAAAATAAGAAGAAAACTATGTTTTAAGAGTGTTTATTACTATTTAATATAGAAGATTATTTTCATTTATGTATCTTCAGACTCTTTTATTTTTATAACTCTAGTGAGGCAGACTTGTATTATTTTTAAACTTAAGATTACTTATTTTTTGAAATATTTTACCACTATGTTGAGTAGTGGCTAACTCTATATTGAGGCTATACCCAAAGACAAATAATTAGAAAAAAAATGTCTCAATAAAAGGAATTTCTCCCTCAATACTTAAAGTATATTTTATAACATTTAATTATCTTTAAATATAACCATTTTAATTGCGTATATTCTCTTACATAGACCCGTGCCGTCATTGATTCTCTAATGCCTACTGTTGACCTTTAATTAAATAAATGTTCTTTTTCCTTGGTTTTATTGGGTTTTTTTATTGTATATCTCAGAGCTTATTTTAATTAGAGTATCATTTACTCGGAATCAGTTTTAAAATCAAAGTGGAATAACAACAGCTCTAGAGAGGATGGTTGTGAAATGAAAATAATGAGGTGACTTCTGTATAACTCTCAATTAATTAATTGTTGGTTTAACTTTTAGTAAGGCCAAAGAAATGGTATATTAAAGTTAACTTTCATTATATGATTAGAAAACTTCATTTCTATTTATTACACTCATAAATCTTTGACATGAAATCTGAATATGCAATACATATTGCTGGACATATATCTTACGAAGGGACTTGGGTTCAGTAATTGGTAACTAAACATATCGTGTATGAAATATGTTAATTGAATTTCATACTAATTTAACTTGTTCCTTGATATTGTCCTTTATATAAAAAAATATGTATCTATTTAACAATTTCTTTTACAAAATATAATGTTTTATTATTCCTAAACGGACAGATACATTTCTCCATTTTCTGCCACCATGGCATATGAGCATTCGACGATGAATGTCAATACATATACTACGTTACGCATCCAATACGATTTTTATGACGTGTCGGACGAGGCTAGGTAGGTCATTGATCCTAAGTTAACACATATTCGTCCGGTAATTTTATGCACCGCCATTCACAAAATGCCGGCATTTTTTGACACTATCTATAAAACTTATACGGTCTATATAGAGACAACATAACTTGTTAAAATCATGTATTTATCATTGAAATTTTGGAAAAAGATATAAAACAAAGTTGTATTTATGTATAAATTTTTAATATCCTTTTTTTTGCTTTCTGAAGTTAAAAAAAATTAAATGAATTTCTGAAAAAAAAAAAAAAAAACCTTAGTTATTCTCTTTTTTATTAGGTGAAATATATTATTTTCGAATCTTTAAGTTCACTGCACTCACAATTAGATATATTGTCTGTTCAGTTTTCTTTGCCCATTATAGACATATTTTATTATTTTATTTTGAATAAAATTGCGTCAGAAAATTAATAATAATATAACTGAAATACATATCAGAACACCCAAAAAATTAAACTTTGAATAAAATTCTTTATAAACTGTTCTTATCTGCGTTTGCACCTTTATGCGACGGCTGAAATCAGCCCTTTATCGGAATTATGTACGATAAAAATTAGAATTAAATTTAATTTTGAATTAAAAGAACAATGATAAATTATTTTCTGTATTTTCGTCAGTCATAAATTTGTGATCGTGATATGACGAATTTCCGTCATGCGGTCGATTATGTGTTAAGACACATCCTTCTATATCTTTTCTTAGGTTTTTCTCTTTTTCGCATCTCCTTCTGGTTATAGTGGAAGGTTTGGCTCGCATCCCTCTTGCATTATATATGAAAGCAGCTATACCTTTTCAGCCTTTTTGTTTCATCATGGAGGATCATTTTTTCTTGCTATACTTACTGCATGATTGTAATGGGGTCTATGAACAAAAATATGACCGTTTTATCCAATTCAAGCTTTCAAAGGACTGTAAATATTTTAATCCTTACTTATACTCACTAATCCCTTTAGAGCATTCTCTAAACTTGTGTAATCCCCTTCGACTTCTTAAAAAAACCTCAGTTTAGTTATTTGTTTGAAAGAAGAAACATGACAGTGTCCTACGAAAGTTTCGTAATTTTAAGGCTTTACTGAAAAGAAAATTTCACTCGTAAATGTAACTCGTGAAATTATTAAATATGAAGGGGAAGGTGTACTTGACCAGCGCACTGCGCGGTATGGGTTTGGAAAATTTAAAAGTGGAAATACGACGTTGGAAAGGAAGAAGGGCTCCGGGCGATCATTAATGGATATTGATGAGGGTCTGAAGGAAGCTGTTTAGTCAAATCTGTCCATAAGTACTCGCGAACTTGTCAGGGAGTGTGGTGTGTCGAAAGATACTGTTAGTCGCCATCTACTCTCCATGAAGAAGAGCAGTAAACTGGTCCCTCACGAACTTACTCCTCAGCAACCAGCTAGGAGCTTCATGGGTTCGAACTCCTGCCTCACCCACCATATAGTCCAGACCTCATACCATCCTATTACTATTTATCATTACTAATCGTATTATTTATACTCCCCATTCTTATTCGACACGTTAGAGATTTGAGATGGATCATTATCCTCTCCTAAAATCATTCTCCATTGATAATAACTTTTTCTTTTTTGTAATTACCCACTTATTAAATATGGTGTATTGTTAATATTTATTAAGGAAAACAGTTTTTTTTTCCTCTTTTGTCAAACAGCATATTCCTTCGTTATTCGTTATTGACTATAATTATTAAGATTAGGCTTACTGATTAACTATAAGTTGATAAAATATATGTATATAATTTATACTTAAGTATTTGAAATTAAAACAAATTTTATGTAAAAATAGTTAGGTTCAATAGTGAAACAAAAGGTACTTGAAGACTTCATGAGAAATACAAATTTGGTGTATGCATCAATTAAATAAAAAGGTCCACTTATAGATTCCAGAGAACAATTTTATAGATTTTTTTTCATCAGATAAAAAATTAATATACGCCACACCGATTTATCATCCAATATAATAGCAACAAAAATTTACAGGCTGTAATAGTTGAACTTATAACGATTGGGATGAGTTTTATGTAGGGTAAATAATTCGTAGGGATGTTGAACACAGCGGTATTTTTTTGAAATGAATACAAATTTATGAAAGAAGAAAGAGAAGAGGATAAAGAAGGCTCAGAATAAAGGATACGTTCTCCGGCTCTACTTTTTGTTTCAAACCTCGGCTAACTTTATATTCATGGAAAAATATGTACTCTATTCCTCTTCCACTTGGAGTTCTGCTGATATTTGCAGAAGCATTCCCTCTGCAAGCCCTGTCCGGCCTTTTCCTTTTGCAAACGTGACATTTTTCCTTCTATTGTTATCGGTTTCTTTTTGTCTATTAAAACCCGATTGAATCATGGGAATGTTGATGCCATTGATTTTAATAATTATTTATTTATTGAAGTACCTATGTATTATATAAAAATACAACTAGTAAATGTGTTGTTAGTTATGTTAGAAAGGCATGACACAGTCTTGTGAAGAATTTATCCATTGGTACCACTCCAATAATTTTTCTAGAATAAATGGTTTAAAACAATTTTCTTTTTTAAAGGCTACATTATAATCCTCTCAAGGATTTGGGATTAAAATAACTGGGTTTGGGTGGCAGGGAGTTCATTAAAGAAGGATTGATATCTGGTTCTAGCCAAATCAGCGACATATGCACTTATTCTAACCACGGCTGGGGATCAAATTTTCATTTTCTTGGACCGCTACAGAAATAAATGTCAACCCATCCACACCGGCACCGCTGCAGGGACGAGCCATTTCAAGTAGGTGCTTTAACTCGCTCGGCTATGAACGGCCCCGACAAGGATTGAACCTTATTGGTTCTATATCGATCCTAAAGATATTCAGATATTAAAATTCGCCAAAGTAATGATACCACAGCCCTCGAAGAATGTTGTGGTAATTGGAGGATTAACATAAATCCAAACAAATCCCTTCAAATTACCTTTACCCTTCGTCAAAAACCTACTGACTTCCCTACAGTCTCCATTAATAATGTTGATCTTACCCCTGTCGAACAGATCAGCTACCTTGGACTACATCTGGATAAACAACTAACCTGGAGTCCTCACACAAGACTGAAAAGACAGGGAACTGCACGCCGATATCAACTTTAACAGCACTTACTGGACAAATGGTCTAAACTTCCAATTCATTACAAAAGACTGATCTACATGACTGTATTAAGGGCGAATTCCTCTCGTATCTAATCATTGTAATTCAAAATCCTTCGTAAAATCCTCAATCCTCCTTACTTTGTCACAAACAAAATCATACATATAGACCTTAACTACAATCTAGCCCGAACCAGGTATCACTCCTTCCTATAAACTCCCTAGCCACTCAAACCCACTAGTTTCTAACCTTGCTTCCTCTTCCATTCCTGACAATCCTCGCGGTTCCTTCGAGGCGCCTGAAAAGAAGATGGCCACGAGACCTGCTAATGTAAAACGTCATTAGAGTACTAGCAATGGGTAGTTTCTCTACACGCCTGTAACACTCCAGTTTAACTGAGATCAGATTTACTAAATGTGTTATAATGTACAGTTGTAAATAGCAATAAATAAATATTAAAAAAAAAAACATTTAAATTGATTTTATCATTTTTTTTTTTAATATAAGTCCGTCTAAGTTGAAGCAGTGTTATAATATAACAAATGACAATGGTATTTTAAAACGAAAGACAAGGGTCAGTATGAGTTCTACTCTTTCTTGAAAAAACATATGAGTCACTACTTTAATAATATGAAAATAATAACCAATAATTTAACAAATAGTTTCCTGAGAATGGGCTAGAGATGGGAAACCCCGCTTTTCTTAGAAATGAGAACAATATACACAGTGAGGAGAACTTATTAAAGGAGGAGGATTGGGAAAACTATGAAAACTGTCTCCGAAGTGGACAAACTAAAACTAGCTCTTTCAAGTTTACCAGTGACTCACATAGTGTGGCAACATGTCTGGCTGGTTTCGTCTCCATTTACATTATTGTTCCGATCATATTTTTCACAAGCTTTGAGCATATCTCATAAAATCATCATAAGACATTTTGGAAACGGGACTTTTTATCGTGGAGAAGATGCCAAAAGTTCACGGCACGTGCCGACTATTGAATTAGAAATTTATAAAGAACACGGGGCGGGTTTCCTTGGCAGAGAATATGGAAAAGAATAAAGAAGAGATGGATTGATTTCCTACTTTTTTTTCTTTTTATATAAGGAAGTCAGATGTCTTAAGCTGAGAAAATCCAAGAAATATTTTACGTATTTAGTAATATAACACCCGATCATCAGTCTGAATATATTTTTTAGTTTATAATTATTTACTAATGGGTTTCACTTCTACGGTATTGGATGAAAACATGGAACCTGCTTTTGATACTGCTCTCAAGTGGTCTGTAATGAAACTAGTTGTTCTCCTAGGTAATTGTACTCCCATTAAGATTCATTAATATGCACCTGCTGAGTCAAGATTCTTTCGAAATTGGTTTCCAAGTGTTCAAACATTTTTGTGTGGTAAGCTGCATTAATTACCATGAATTGTGTAATGTATGGAGCCAGGTTTTTGACATGAATTAGTTCTCTTTATCTTTTAGTTTCCCTTCATCCAAATCCATAGTAGCAACATCTTTTCAAAATGGCGATGTAGGTAACATGGTACCCCTCTCCCAAACTGTATTACTTGAAATAATTTTAAATATTGTTTTTATATTGAAATATATATTAATTATACAATTTCAGATATTATATTGGTTGCTTTATATATTGATGATTCAATGATTGCTAAATTTACTACATTGAAGAAAACAATTCTGTACTATAAACTTCACTATACCTTTCATATTAGATTTTTTTATCGATTTAAAGAAAAATAATTTAACGAAACAAAATAAACTTAATGAAATTGATTACAAAAAATTAATGAGTCTATGAATTTATTTTCATAATTCCCAGTGAGATAGAAAAACACAATAGGGTTTACTGAAAATTGTATATTTTTCCAAAATGTTGTAAATAGGATAATAGGATGGATTAATATGTTTTTTAAATTATTACTTTAATTTATGTTACGAGTTTGCAAAATTTTCGAAATACATTGATTCAGGTGAATGTCATAATCACAGTTTATAACCAATTGAAATTTTGTTATTAAAAATTGATATGATACCCTTTTAATATAATGTTTTATAACTTGGAAGCAATTATAAAAATTATCTTTAGGTAAAAAATAAAGTCTGACATTGCCACATTTTAACCAAAAATTAAAAAAAAATTTTTTTATTAATTTATTTTATTGGAAGTTTATAATGTGCTTCAGTATAATAAAATCTTTTAAAAAACGTAGAAGATTATAAAATTTAGGAAAATATAAAACAGATTCGAATTTAAGACTAAATATATACCATACGTATTTTCCTAATCCCATATAAACAATACCGTTAGAATATTGAGTGCTTGTTAGGTTTTACAAGTCTAGGGTTACTGATAAAGCCTTGACATTCCTAGTAAATACTAAAGGGGATAAGGTCATGATGCCCTGGCAGGCAGAATAATGAAACACATAGCACTGTCATCTATATAACATTCAGAGGCATTTGCTAAATTAGGAGTTATTCACAATTCAACATTAACTGTAATTGACAGTAATATATTGTAATTATTGATAAAATATATTTATACATTTACATTTTTATTTTATTAATATAAATATTTTTAAAAAACTATATATTTAAACAAAAAACTATATATATTTATTATCTTTTTCTAGATTGGCAGCTTTATTAATAATAACAAAAATTATCCAAATTGTCTCAATCTTCTTTATTATAACATTTTACATGCATACGTTTCGGCTGAGCTCCAAGGACAATTTTAATTTTCGTATTACATCCTCACATTCATTTATTATAATATGCAGGATATTATGCCCAAGTTAATTTAACACAGTTAAAATAAACATCTTTGTCACTACAGTGATATAGTGCTTTCACTTTAAAGTGATAAACAGAATTTATTATGTTAAATTGAATTGGGTATAATAGCCTGCTAATCTTAGCCATGATTATCTGGATCGGCCGAAACGTTAGACATGCATTTCAATAATGAACGTTGAGACAATTTCGATAATTTTCGTCACTATTAATAAATAACTATATTTCTTTTCTCAATATAATTATAAATAATAAAGGTAAATAATTTCAACTGGTGAGTTGATAAAATGAAATAATTCAAAAATATGAATAATTCCTGTAGTGATTCAACACTGTTATATAAATTCTACCAATATATTAAAAATGAAATAAGTAGCAATATAAATGTAAAATATAAAGTGAAAAAAGTATGAAATAAATTTTTAAATAAAAAAATTCTCGACTTATAATTTTTATTTATAAGTTTTTTTCCACCACCCATCGAAATACTAGTTCGAAAAAAAACAAAAAATAATGCGTAGATTATAAAGATAAATATAAATTGATGAATTTATAATTTATAATAGTAATTACAATAATATTAAATTAATTTAACAAATTAAAATACATGTGCTGCAACCAGCTTAAGTTATGTATAAAATAAATAATTAACTTTAGATAACTTCTGAAAATAATGAATGACGAAATTTGAAAAAAAAAAATCAGCTTTAACTCTTGGTTTATTTTTATGTGCATATAAGTAAGAAACAATATTTTTATCATTTTAAATTTATATTATTCTTTGAACAATTAAAAAAAAAGTGCTTGATAATTAAAAGTAATAATAAAGATTTAATTTATGAAAATAAAGTATTATGGATTTATAAAATATTTGTGGAAAAGAACGTACTGATAAAGCTAGTCGACAGTTGTTTCAATATTTACCGAAGCCGTCTGAACAAGTGACTAAAACAGAGTAATTCTTGTTTTTGTGAAATGCTATTACTAAACTGAACTAATTTATGAAATTAACTTTTTTTTGTTTTAATATTCGTGTTTTTTTATAATTTAAATATGAGGTTCATATACTGATACTGCTTATTATTACACAAAAAGAATAAAAAATAAAACAAAATATGTACATTTCCTAAAACATGAATTCAATTTACTCCTTATCGAATATCCAATAGAAATCGAAACTTATTATGTGCTTTGCTTTGGTTTTGATGAATATAGAGTGAAATAAAAAATACGGCATAGATTAAAGAAAAAAAAGTATATCTTAAATCGGACTTTTTGTCTAACTTTTTTATTTTAAAATTTTCAACTCCTGGTATTAAGAAAAATCCTTGCAATGGGTAAAAAAATAAACTTCTCGATTCTATTGCATTATTGTAATCGAAATGGAAAGTTTACAATATTTCTTCAGTGCAATATTTTATAAATCTGGTTTAAAATGATATTTTGTACTTACAATTTAGCGTAAGCTCCCACTTTTTTTTCCCATCACACTACGAAGAAATATAATTCATTAATAGATGCAGTGTCTGAACCTTCAAGTATTAAAACTTATCATGAAGTGGTAAGTCCTAAGCGTCTACGGCTGGAACGCTCTCAGCCCTGACTGGTTTTCTGTACCAGTGACGCAGATAAGCGAGAAGCGCTGGGATCCCATGGAGTTGTATTTTGCCCCCCACATGAGGGGTTAAGACTGACTCAGATTTCCCTAGGATAACTGTAAATACTGTACACATGTATAAGATAATTTATTATATTTCGCCTTAATTTTAATTATTTGCCAAATTTGGTACTGCTTAATTTAATTATTACTTTTATTTTTGTTTCTTTAATAAAGCGTACATTCTGGGGAGGGGGGAGTGCATTGATGGGGATTTTTCTCATATCTAATTCAAAGTATTCAAAAAGTAATTGGTAGGTCATACCTCTACCAACAAAACAAATTCTATAAAAATCTCAATTTAAGTACTTACACCTCCCCCCAGCTTAGCTAATGTGATATTTTTTTCATTATAGATAATGTTAATCATTTTTCGTATGGCAAATAGTTAATCTTCAAATGAGCTGAAAACGAAGTAGTTCCCCATTCATAAATCCTTTGAGTCCAATGTGTACATAACTTAAGAAACAGGGATTTAGTAAATCCTTGGATATTCATTCTCATTGAAACCTTCCTTTCGATGGGGATCTCAGCCTCTGAATTGGTCCAAGTTTCTGTACCCTTTCAGAGTCGGTGTTATTGATGTTTAAGATGTCTCAAGAAACTTCCTCGTAATATCTTCAAGTTTTACCTTTGATATCTTCCTAATCTGCTCCAAGTTTACCAACTCTATGGACTTTGTGGTTTTCAAAAATAATAATGACAACTGAATAATTGTAAACAATTATTTATATGATGTTGAAATGTTATATTTCAAAAATTGAATAACATATAATTAAAACTTGGTGATGATTGGTTCAGTAGTTTTCCCGATATGCTGTTACTAACAAAAATAAGCCTATACAATACTGTGATGACCACATTACAAATGACACTAAATTGTGCAAAATGTAAATATAAATTAATAAATATAACTGTATCGAAAGCTCTATCAATGAACTTATTTTAAGAATTAGTTAGTACTAAACGAAAATGAAGAATTTCATATCAGTACTTTCAGTGATAAATTAATTTGTTCCACTGATATCAATTATATAACAAATATTTATCTGAACTGATTTGTCATTGAACGATAATGCTAAAATAGAAACACGATTACTCTTCCAATGTCATTAATATACATTAATGACTTGAAAATATTCTTTACTTGATAACAATAAAAAATAAATATAGAAAAACGCAGCGTTCTTGGCTGTTGTTTTTCTTTTACCAAATACCACATTTATACATCAAAAACTGCTTCATTTGCTCTCTTTTTCAGTTTTATCAAATCAATCCAATAATTACATAATTGAATACGACGTACCTGAGAAAATAACGTGTCTCTTCGATTTTTTAATTATATATATTTTTTGAGAAATGTTTTGCTAGGGTTCGCTAATGTTTTTCTTTTTTCAAATACCACATTTACGCAACACCAAAAAATACTCCTTTTTTCAGCTTTATCAGTTAAGTGCAATAAATTACATAATTGTGCTCAATGTACCTGAGAAAAAGAAAACTTCTACGTGTCTTTTCGATTTTTTTAATAATTTATATTTCCGGAGAAATTCTACTTTCTATAACAAAAGGTTTGTTGCTCGTAAAAGTAAATTATCTTGTGTCGCTTTCACTCTTTATTATAGAAGTATATATGTATAAATGTGTTGTTTTATAAAAAATTTATTTATTTAACTCTATAACTGCATAAGAAAAAAATACAATAAGTAAATGAGATTCACTTATTATCATGTGTTTCAAAACTCATGATAACCCTGATAAGGAACCACCAAATGGTAGTTCTTCAATCGTTGCTTTAAATTAGAAGATCCCATGGCCATCTTCTTTTCAGACGCCTCGGAGAATTATTAGCGATTGTTAAGGATGAGAGATTAAGAACTAATGTGTTTGGGTGGGTAATGGAGAATTGAGGATTTTTCATTGTAAGGATTGGATATGAGAGGAGTTTGATGTCATAGTGGAGCCACAAAGCTCAGTTCCATATATCCATCCAAATAGGTCTGATTATCAGAGTGTATGAGTGTTTTTTTTAAGTAAATGGGAAGTTTAGAGTTTGCAGTGATCCTAATCTATGAGCAGTTTCGTTTCAGTCTAGTACGGGGATTCCAATTGTCTCTTGTCGAGATGGAGTCCTAGTAGTGATTCTGTTCAACAGACTTTAGTGGGATATTAAAAAAAGATACACTAGAGCAGTAGAATAGAGGCTTACAACGGAGAGTAAAGGTCTTCCGGTGGGATTTTTTAGGATTTATTTTGATTATCCTGCTATGACACCATTCTTGGATATTATGTGCAAAAAAAACAACTAAAAATGTGTTTAAAATATATTTTTAACAATAATCTTCTCAGTTTTTTGAGACCGGTTTTATTGTTTAAATAAAATAATTTGTATACAAGTTAAGTCCCAAACATTAACTAGGATACAAATTATTATATTTTAAAATTTATTTTATTCTATACATTATAATTTCAGTAAAAATGGCCTAAAGCATTCTCCTAGCTCTGCTAACAGTATCCTTAAGCAAGAAAGAACATTAAATATAACTTAGTTAAAGCAGCTTTCAATGGGAAACAAAACAATAATCTAATGCAGTGCGAACATCACACACTCACGAATATTTATAGCAATAATTTTTTATCTTTATGTTGCAAAAAAAAAAATCCTACTATAACAAATTTCAACTTTGTTCCTGACAGAAATAAAAGAGTCTAACAATATAAAACAAAGCTTTGTACATATAAATCAATCGGGAGAAATTGGACAAGCTATCTCCGATTTTTTGGTTGTCTCTATTCCTCTATTAGTAAGTTTTTTTAATTATTTCATGGTTCAAATTTATACATATTTTGTTATTGTTAAAAATGCAAAATGGTTAGTAAATTAAATTAATAAATTTGAAAAAAAAAATTAAATAAATAAATGTACTTTGAATAAAGTTTTGCTTGAAATTCGGCATTTAAGCCCTGTGAAGCTATTTCCATGAGCATAAGACTTAGCTGATATTTAAGATAACATGTGCAGCGATATACCGGGTTTAATAAAAGCCATTTTTGAGAAAATCGAAAAAAATATGTGTAATCGATTATATATGTGGCTCATCCGGCTAATCGATAATATGTCAGGGATATACCGGTCTTAAATATGTAATTTCAGTTTTATGCAACTTTTTGTTTTCGTCCTAGGTTGTTCACACAGACCATATTGGTGGTCATGGTCAGGGGATCTCAAATTTTATTTCTGTTTAAATAAAATCAATTGTATACAATTAAGTCTCAAAACACTATTTATTTCTTTAAAAGTCTAACGTTTCAGCCTATTCGGCCATCCTCAAGGACAATCTGTAACAAGACAGCTTTTAATATACATTGATTTTATGATTTTATTAAATATTTATGTGAGTATTTATAATTAACTTTGATATGAATTTTAATAATAAAAGATATAAGAATTTTAACCATGATACAGTTGAAATAAATAAATAAAATTCCTGACCTCATTGTAAATAAGGTTACAAATATCGTTGTGATAACAAAGTATAATAGTGTTAAATTGATTTTAATTAAAAGTTTTAATAGTAATGTGAAGAGTGACAAAATAGGTATTTAAACATAAGCTAAGAATAGCTTTTCAATAAATTAATATGATTTAAAAGTAAATTTGTATTTAAGATATGCTATTTTATTAATATCAATGTTGTTTGTTAACATTTTTAAAAATCAATAAATAATAAAAGCTGTTTTGTGATAGATTGTCTTTGAGGATGTCCGAATTAGAAGAACTTAATTTTCGCGTTTAACTAAATAAGCATTATAAGTACTTGTTCAGTACATGGTATTACATTAGGGCATCATTAATCCTAAGCTTCCTTAATCCTTTAATGGATGGATTTACGTATAACATGTACTATATATAATATATGCATTCCTCGATTTATAATCAGTACATAATATCACTAGGTATATAATTATTGTTTTATGTGATGAATGAAACCTTTTAAAACATTGACCCTTTGATCGAACTAAAAAAATCTTTACCCAATAAATGAAATTCTACACACAGAAAATATCATCTCTTTATGCAAAATTTATCCCGTTGGATTTAATTTTCCTTTAATTTAATTTTGTAAGAAAGTTTTTGACTAACTCTTAGCGATGCTAAAACCAATAAAAAGGGGCAAAGTTGTTTTATCTTGTTCTACATCAGTTTAAACTTTCGGTTAATTAAAGTGCTTTGCAAAAGGAACAAGATAATGAAAGCTATTATAGACGACTTGAGATCTTTTAACAGCTTCTGTTCAGTAAATTGAAAAAAATATATCTATTTTACGAGTTTCGCGTATATTTTTAAGTCGCGTCATTTTTTTTTCTCGGTACTTCCGGGAATGTAAATTATGACAGACCCGAGCTCTGAGCTGGATCTTACAATGTCGAGGAAGTGTTGGAGATAAAGAGATGCAAGTTTGAAATAAATTGCTTTCGTTGCCTGAGGCGTACGTTGAAAAATTTTAACTCTGGACTGGGTCGTGTCTCGTTTAAATTTCCCTGCTTCTTACCGGCACCTTCCAGTTCATGGGATAAAAGCGTTTTATAATATGTTCCTTTTGACAAAACCGTTCCAGTGAATATTTTTTATTAACCAATTCTGCATAACGGACATAAAAAAACAAATATATATTACTTTTATTTAAATGTATTTTCTTTTGCGTGTATTTATTTTAGATTATAATGAAATATCATTGTGCATGACCAAATATTAGGATTTTAATGTATATAGGATTTTAATGTATATATATTTTTTCAATATTTAAAATTTTTATTATTTATTATACAGAGAGAAAATTAGATGCAGATGTATAGTTTAATAATTTTTAAAAAAAGAATAATTTTATAAAAAAAAAAAAAAAAGAAATTAAAAAAAGATGACATTACCAGTGATGCGGTGAGGGGGGTGCGCTGGGATCTCAAAGAGCTATGCTCTACCACTCACACGTGGGGGATAGAGTGGGCTCAGTAATCCTTTGTTCCATAGTGTAAGTATTGTATATAAGAATGTAAATGTGACTGGAGATTATTTTTATTTTATTTCATTCTATTTATTTTTTCACGTACATAGTTTGATTATGTTTATTTTCTTTATCATTCTGTTTTATATATTTAGAGAGAGACTTCATTTATTTTTATGTACTTTTTTTCATTTATTTATTTATTTTTATTCTTATTTTAGAATGAATATGATCATTCATCAATACTACCTATTGCCCAGCAATGTGGTGGCAGATTGTAATATCTATCAATAAATAAAGTTTTTGAATATTCAAAAAAAGCTTGAAAAAGAAATGATAAAATAGGAAAAGAAAAATATTAAAGAACTAAAAGGATAACAAAAAAAATTTTACAATTATTATGTACTTTAATATTTACTAACTAAGCCTATGTAATATAAGAATAATAAGCAATTGTCCAACTAGTCTTAGTATGCTGTGTGTATAGCAACCCAATGCAGTTGGGCGCCACTACTTTTTTAATAAAGTGTTTCTCTTTACTTGATCCATATCATTACATGAATATTTTGTCAATGTTAATCGTCCAATTGATAGAATATTATACAGAACTAAAGCCTTATATGTGTGTATTATGAAATTATTATTGTGTGTGTACTACATTATCACATAACTTTATTAATGTAGTGATTATGTAATGTGATAATGAATTAAAGTAAAACTTCTATATAACGGACAGCTATGGGGAAGATGATTTTATCTGTTATCCAATGGTATCCGTTAAGAAGCGGGAAATGTAAAAAGGACGAAAAAATGAAATTAAGTTGAGATTTCTCGTAAGTGAAAAAAAAAATACAATTTTATATTTTATTAGTTTACATGATTCTGTTGTAAATTATATTTTTAGTATAAAGCTGTGTGTTTTATGTGTTGTTCCTGTCCATTCTGGAATTGTGAGTTTGTGCATTCATGTTTTATGAGTTGCATCCGTTATAGAGGAGTGAAAAGTCCTGATGGCGAACAAAATTGATGTCCGCATCCGGAATGGAAGGGTTTCGAAATAAAGGGATCCAATAGGGTAAAGAAAAAAAGTAATATTCTCCGTTAAGAGAGGGCTCCGTTATAGATGGGTGCACATTAAGAGAGGTTTAACTGCACTAACACACACGTGTAAGGATTTACTCCCATGTAATATTGTATCTACTAAACAAAAATACTACGAGTTTTCCCCGAGTTTCCTTTAGGTTGAAAAGAGAATCGATTGCCTACTTCGGAGAACTTTAGTATTTTGTCATTTGTACCATACATTATACGCTTCCATTCAATAAATTTAATTATAATTTAGGAAAATGTCTAACTCAACAAAAAAACATTTTTTTTAAATTATCATGACTAGACGAATAATATTGACAAAATATTCATGTATTAATGAGGATCAGGTAAAAACAGTGAAACTTTATTCAAAAAAGTAGTTCTGTGTAGTATTACGCATATCATAGTAACAGTTGCTGGACAATTGTTTATTATTCTTATATTACATAGGCATAGTAAGTAAATTTTAAAATACATAATAGTTGTATATGATTTTTTTTTTGTTTTAGTTCTTTAATATTTTTCTTTTTCTATATTCTCTCGTTTTTTGTTTTTTTTTCATAAAATATTTGTTTTGTTTTTCTTAAATTATTAAACTATATATCTACATCTAATTCTCTCTTTGTATTATAAATAGTAAAAATTCTAAATATAGAAAAAATATGTATATATATAAAATTCTATATGGTCATGCACAATTATATTTCATTAAAATCTAAAAAAATACTCAACATACGTATGCAAAAAAATATACATTTACATAGAATTAATAAATATATAAGTGATAATTCTAAAATTTATAAATATTTAAAAATAATGGGTAACATATATGAAAATAAATATATTTAAAAAAAATAATACTTATGATGAGGCAATGAACCTCGAAACTTTTTAAAGGAGAAATGCAATACTAAATATAGTAAAACTGCCAAAGAAGTAACAATTAAAAATTTATTATTAGGCAAAATAATAAATTCAGAAAATGGCGGAAGGTACTCAGGTATCATATTTCACTACTTTCAATTAATGCGCTCTGATCGAGACCAACTAGAATGTAAGAAGGCAAAATGCAGAACTCCAGTTCTCCAGAACTCCAGGAGGGCCTGGCGGAGACGTGGACGTCGTGGTAGGCAAGTGAGATCGATAGTGAGCAATAATGGACTGGCCTCGATGCTCTATTTGCGTGCTCCAAGCGGAACTAGCCAGCATACCTAGCGCCCCTTGCCAAGGAACTCGACCAGTTCCAAATTTACCCCACGCTTGTCTGGTCTATATATACATATTTATATTATATATCTAACAGGGTGAAGCTTTGGATTTGCCGTTTCGTCTCCTGCTTCTATATTGCAAACTCTATCTCTCAGAACCGCGCATTCCATCGCGTCGGGCTGCGTTTGAGAGTTATGGGAGTGCTTCCGTTTGTCGAATATTCAGAGCCTATTGTAGCGAGACCAGTACCGAAATAGAAGGAGGGGAAACGTTATCAGCCATCAAATGATTTATAGAATCGATAGCGCCTCCACCATAGAATTATCGACTGGATCCTAGCTTCAGCATATGTCATTGCGTCTATATTTAGAATTTCCCACAAAGAAACATTTCCTAAGGTGCCTTACGCTTTAGCAAACTTTAGCTTATATTTGTAAGTCGCCTTTAGAGAGATTACTCTATGGACTTTCCAAATATATATTTTTAGTTAGAGCTCTTTGTACTTCTTTGTGCATGTCCAACCACCTTCACGAAAATGAACAAATCCAAAGCCTTAGTATGATTCTAATCCTTAATAGTTATTGCCTTATTCTTATTTTTAAAGGAACGTTTATTCAATTAAATGTTTTTATTGATGAGTAATAACAAAATCTGCTACAAATTAGGGAAGTAATTATTCATTCATGCAGCGTATATAAAATAAGAAAAACGAATAAAAAAAAAATGATAATAATACTACTCAAACATTTAAAAATATATATATGTTTT
>NW_027109532.1:701701-713676 GCF_000696795.3 Halyomorpha halys
TAATATAGAATAATTTATATACAAGATAAAGAAAATTAAATTTAAGTAACAATAAAATAGACAAGCACCTATGTACAATATTTATAATTAACTCAAACCTTAGTTAATTAACTTATTTCTATCCACTATTTTACTTATTATAATTATCACTTATTATAGTTATATTCAATTTGCACTATTTATTACAATCTATATCAATCACCTTACAAACAATGCATTGATATATTGTACATTTTACCAATATTTTAATATATTATATGGAATGTTTTGTTGATAAGGTTGTTGATAGAGATTGTAATAAAAAGTGCAAATTGAATAAAATTATAAGTGAATTAGTAGATAGAAATAGGTTGACTAAGGTATATTTTTAACAAAGGCAGAGTAGCATGCAACCTTTTAATAACTTTTTCGTAGCTGTGATATTATAAATAAGATACCCTTGACCGGAATGGCCAAAACGTTGGAGTTGAAAGAGAGCAAACATGTTGAGACAATATGGATATTTTTATTGTAAATAATAATAATATTTATTTATTTCACTTTGTTTCAGTAATGAACATGAAGAACATATCGCAGCAAACAATAGCTCCACACATACAATTAAATACAATGACTACGCAGTAGTAAAAGTCTTAGTTGGTTGTTTTATTGAATGGTTCAAAGCATCCTGGTAATCTTTGACAAAGTGTTTTAAAATTATTTTTAAAAAAAAATAAAGAAAGACGGTAAAAAAGTAACTCAAACATTACAAAAACAATTTTCTGAGCCAATCTGTCGCCCCACTTTGCAAGACATTATCAGGGCTAAAAAAAGATACAAATAACTAAAAACATCTTAACGTTTTAAGATAATAAGAAAGTACAAAGTAAATTTATTAATTTTTTTAAATTGTTTATATAAATTTTAGTTCCACCTCGGTTAACATTTTATTACATGTCGCATCATTCTCTTTCATTGTCCAAATATTTGTAGTTATTTATCTTTTCTTAGTCCTGATGAATCCTTGTAAAATGGGGCGAAATGTTGGATTATAATAAATAGTTTTTGTACTATTTGAGTTACTTACCACACCATCTTCCAATTTTATGGTGAATCAACGATCTTCCAAATATTTTTTTTTAAATAATAAACTAAGCAATGTTGATGAGTCCCATTTTACAGAAATTTGCATGGCAAACGATTAGAATCACAATAAATTAGCTAAACGGCTATAATTTTATTCATGTGAGAATTTTTACTCGAACGTATTTTTTTCAAACTCAGCCTTATTGTTCGTTTACAGTAAAAAAAGAAAATCCCATGAAAATTTCAGCTTTGTAAGCATTGACATATACATTATTATGGCCACGAACCTACGAAATATTTTTATTACACGGTTGTCGTGATATTATGAATCCTATCTTTTTCTATAGTGGACCTATCTACTATAAACTAGCACTTGCTTCAGCTTCGTTTATTAGTAAGGGTATTCATGATGGGTTAAATATAATGAGTTTTAACATACTATATGTTAAGTATAGGATTGTGAGTAACCTAATTTAGCGTATTTTCTTGACAACTTGTTTGGTAACCTTTTAATCATTACGATATGATAAGATCTCCAACAGCTTCGTCACATCATCTTTCCTCCATCTCACTTGTTTTTTTTTTCCTCTCTTAGTTCTTTTTCATTAATTTATTATTATTTTTATCCATTACTTTATTAGAGTTTAAAAACGAAAACGGCACAAACCAAATATGAACTACAAGCAACGAACCTATTAAAACGACTACCGATAAACCTGTGTGGAGCTCAGCTGGTCTGTTTCGTGACGTCATTCTCCATTTAGCAGACCTATACCAGACCATTTAACAGGCTATTGACCATGTTAAATGTTATATTTTTTTAATATGCCGAAAAAAGGAAACATTTCTCCATTTAACACAAGTTTTTCTATTTAACACACTTTAACATGTTAAACTAAATATCATGAAAACCCTAATTACAGATAAGTTTCTATGGACTAAAGATCACCAAAATCTAATAGATATGTCGATTAAAAAATATTCCAAAATTGTTTCAATAAATTATTTAAAACTATATTTTTTTATCATTTACTTTGAATTATTTTTTTTATAATTTAATTTATATTAACAAAAAAGGCTGTAACTATCGATACCTGACGCTTCATGTCAGATAAATTATGCTCAGTACTGGCACTCTGTAAAATAATCATGTTCTTAATAATTATTAATGATTACATAAATTATAAAAAAATAGATTATTATTGAATTAAATTATAAACTTTTTTAAGGGAGATCGAGGCCTTACCATCCGGCGGTGAGAATAACAATTAAGTACGTCATGAAACGTTAGAATAGAATTATACAAACAGAAATATTGTAAGTTGACATTAGAAAGTTTAAAAAAACATTATTTATATAAAAATAGGCTTCCCTCGTAAATAACCGTGACGTCCATAGTCTTGCGGGAATTAACTGGAAAAAAATCTTTTTTTTCTTAAATCATATGTAGGAAGTATATTTTTACATAACTAAATTTTTAACACCTCTTATTCAAGCAAAGCTTATTTTTATTTTTTAACCTCTTTTTTTTTCACTATCTAAAATAGACTTGTTGGGATAGACTGAAGCATCGTTCTAAATAAAGTTATTTTCCTTGAAAATATAAACATAATAAAATTATATAACCTCACTTAAAAGTTATGGAAAGTATAAAAGTTTTTTTATCCTAGAAAAGTGATATAAACTAAAAGTAATAAAATTATAGATATAACTATTAAAAGTATATACTTCTAGCCATATTTAAATGATGATGATGTATATATTTAATAATATTTTTACTTCAACTCAATTTTCTTCATTTTGTGTATAAGGTTTTTATTATATTGTTAACATTTAATTTGTATTGTGTGAGATGTATTTATTTTATTTTTAGTTAAATTCAGTTTTCTTCATCTTGTGTATATTCTGTTATATTATTTAGTACTATTTATTTTTTTTTAAATTATTATAATTTATGTTTAATTATATTAGATGTATTTATTTTAATTTTACATAAATTCAATTTTCTTTATCTTGTATATAAATTATTCTGTTATATTATTTTGTTTTTTTATTGTTATCATTCTTTTGTCAGCGTGTATTATCACTTTTTAATGGAAAATTAAAAAAAAAAAAAGTTGAAATGATGAAGAATAATTAAATAAGAAATTTCACTAATATCAAGAATCGTATATAGACTTATCACGCTATTCCATATCCACAATAATCCAGGTCTCAATACTAATCGAGGTTCTGGTGTGCATACAATTGATAGTTTTTTTCAATTGTAGGAATAAAAAAAAACACAAAAGATTTTTAATTAAAAAAAAATTGTATCCACCGTAAAATAGACCGGGACGAGGTTTCTCAAAAAAAATGCTACGACAGCGTTGCAGTTCAATGACATCCAGTGTCTAGAACGGCCTTGACTCATTACAAAACGCGTTATACCGCAGTGTGACGAGGGGCTGTGACCGAATCCCCGGCATCCAGCGATAGGTAAATTAACTGACGTAGCTTCTCCGTAAATAAGCAATTGTCCCGTGGGGCAATCTTCTGGCCAACGGGCATTTTTTTTTTGGACCAGTTGACGTCATCGGAAGGGGGCCTCTTGTTAATTGTTTGTGTGTCCAAGTGGACTGTAAATAGCTGGCATGGTTCAGGCCAGTGGTCGACTCAACCCTTCAAAACAACGTTAACCAACCGTAACACTGCTGACGACACTGTTCATCTTTGTATATAATATTACTTTCAAATAAAAAATTAAGCATTTAAATTTTTTAAGCCTTTCATTTCAAACATAATTTGCATCAAAGATATATTTTCTGTAATTAAATAAAAGTAGAATCCTAAAGAGAAAAATTAATAAAATAAAATATAGTTTTGTATTGAAATCATACCAATTATAATAATAAAAACATTTACGATGTTGATCTTTCTGTATTATATTTATTTCAAATAAAAAATCGAGTCTTAAAATTTTGTAAGCTCATTTGAAACAAAATTTTTATCAAAGAGATATTTTTTTTGTTATTATATAAAAAGTATAATTCTGAAAACTTATTTAAAATATTGTTTCTATTAATTATTTAAAAAAATGGCACTGTGGAACCCCGCTTATCCACTCTAATTAGGACCGATTCATCTTTGGTTAAATGAAAGAGTACATGAATTTGGAGTATACGAGTAAAAAATAAATTAAATTACTCCGATATTAATTAAACTCATATTAATATACGATAAAAATTTAAGCTGCCTACACATTCTCAAACGTGTATCTATTCGTTATCATTAATGTAACGAATTTTATTTAATAATTGCTTCAACTTTCTTGCTTTATCGCCAGCGTTTAAATTGTTTCATAAATATAAATTGAATAAAAATTATATTGTCAATGTTTTTTTTCGTAGTGTTAGAATATTTTATAAACATTTTTCTATGGCATTTTAAAATATTTTATGAAAAAAACAGAACAGCTAATTAAAGATACGAATTTTCAAGGAATATTATACCACACTAATACACACACAATTTTATTTAAACATTTAATTTATTTATGGTATTTAAATTTTGTTGTCTTCCTTAGTCTTCTGAAAAGAAATGTTTTCCTGAAAATGTTTTTTATAAACTGCAATACATAAGATTCTCTAAAATCTAATCACATGACACTTCAAGGGTACTTAAATTTTTAATGAAATTTGAATATATAAAATTAGTTTAACATAAAATATAATTATATTGTTTGCCCACTATAAAAGCGAATTTAGTTTTCATTATCAAACAATATTTCTTATATAATATTACTACTTTTAACGTTAAAGAAATATGTAAATGACAGGTGATTATGTCAAAATATTTTTGAAACTTGATATAATTCGGATTCTAAAATCTAAAGTGTATGGATGGAATGAATGGAAACATAAGGGTCAATCTTCCACTCAACAATTTTACCCAGATATGGCTACAACTCACTCACGCAACCAATCGAAAACTAACATCACTAGAATGACATTGATTTTATCATTTGGCCCTGTTCATTATTTTATTTAAAAAATAAGGTTTATTTTATATGATGTTCTAATTTTTAAAAATATTTTCCTTTTGATGATTATGTATTGAAAAAATGAATACTAAAATTTTCGACAATTTAACTGTTTGTTGAATTATAAAATAGTTTATCTTTATTTTCAAGAACAAGGATTAATTTCAATCCCTAAGCAGGGAGGTAAGAGAGAGTTTTTTTATTAAAACTCCTAAGGTTAACTGAGATAAGCTAAAAAATACATATGAAGAATAACAACGTCCAATGGACAAAGAACTATATAATGATAATCATAAGTAAAAATGAGTTATATTTTATATCGTAAAATGTATTACTACAATGGTTTCCTACATTTAACATAATCATTTTTTATTAGGATATAATGCAAATAAAATTCTGGTGCTCACAACTTTAATTTAACACGTTAAAATAAAATTAATCCTTGACAATATATACTTCATACAGGTAATTGAAAGTAAAATCTGACTATTGTAATTACAACTATGAAAAAAAACAATAATTACTTCTATCTTTCATATTTTATATTCATCCATTGTTTATTACTATTAACAATAAGATATGTTCAATATTTAAAATATTCAATATTAAATATACTTCTCTGTTGCCATCAGAATTCATATTTAAAGATTTCTTAAGATATAAAAAACTATTATCAACTATGTTCCTGCCTAGAATATGACAGATTAACAAAAGATAACAAGACCATGTACATCGGGTAAATCGGGCACATTCGGCTATTCCCGGCTGTCCAGTCTCAGAACTCGTATTTCTATTTATTTATTTTTCTCCTTTAGTTAGTAATTAAATTCTATCATAATTTGTATTTATCCACTTTATAATATCACTATCAATGACAGATTATTGACTATTTCATATAATCAAAATCAACAATACTTTGGAAGTTTTTTTTTTTGGAAAATTAGGCATTTAAGCCCCTTCATACAACACAGTTCAATCAAAATTGTTTTGGGTCGTTTTTGGTAAATAGAAAAAAAAAATGTGAAAAAATAGCAATTTTATCGTAAACGTTGCTGTAATGCCATAGGCAAATACCCACCTAAAATATGTAATTTACGTTTCTTACAACTTTTTGTTTTTGAATTCAGACTCCTCTGAATCCAAATTAACAACTTTTTGCTGTTAATTTGGATTCAGAGGAGGACGCTTAACTCAAATTCAAAATTTCGGACGGTTGTAACACCTTCCCTTACTAGCATTTCATATATAGGCGTGTGAAAGTGAAACTAAAATGAAATCAAGCCATAAAAATTCTTATACTCATGAAAAACACATACTTGGAATTTTCATGTCAAATTTTACGAAATTCTAAAAATTCCTCTATCCAAACAAATATAACAGCACTTTATAGTATTACGATAGCTATACCATTATTCCCTTTTTTGCTTTGAATTTGAATGCATCCAATTTTTAGTGACGTCTACGTCCACCGTGCAAAGCATGCTAAAATCAGGACTGGAATCCTGGAAATTAAATTTGAGAGGAATAATAAGATAAAAAAAATATCATTAGGCTAACTGCCGAAATTTAGCAGGCTTTGTTCCTTTACGTCATATCATTACAAAAACGTAATACCTTTCATTAGTCGGGCAAGGTATATTTTTTTTTCTTTTTTACTATCAATAGAGGAATATAGGTTTTGTGAGAAAAAATAATTTTGTTAACGAAGCATCAATGTTCTTTGCGACAAGCCTTGTTTCTACCCTAACAAGATACAATTGCCGGTTCTCCCCGATTCCCGACGTTGGTAGAAATATACTGCCTACACAAATGGGAAAGCGATGAACCGAGAATAGTGGAAGGTGCTAATGAAGCTGGAGGGGCCGCCTTGCCAAAGTGGGTCAATCACTTAGCGCTTATCTTCAAGGCAAGGGCGCCATTAAACTCCAATAAATTTAATTGCTTTATCAGTTTTTTCGTCAATTCGTCATGAGTGGCGCTCCTAACAAAAAAAAACAATATCCTTAGATAACTATCGCAAATTGAGTTCTAGTGTTGTAATACTGAATGACTTACACATATATAATTTGACGTTCTTTAAAATATAATTAAATAGCTTGTTATAACACGAGATTACACCCAACTAAGCATATTCCATTGGTATCTGTACACTTCAATTCTTGACTCTTAGAGTGCAAAAATTCTCATATTTCTTCACGAAATCTGTGAAAATTCCTACCGTTCCATAGTATAACCTTATAACTATGATAATGGATACAAATGATTGATGAGGCCTATATTTAAAATCTGTAGTGTGTACTATTATTTATCTCAAATATAAGTCTGTCGCGGATGCACTGTCTGTAGAAGCAGGTTAGGAAAAGAATAAATGAGTAATCCAACTATTCCGAAACCAGTAGGTTTGAATAAACTTCTCTACTCCAGAGATCACATCTCTGAAAAAAATCGATAAAACCGACTTAGTCTGTGTCCCCTTGTTCTGGCAAGATAAACCATTCATAGCAGAAAATGGCGTCAGTAGGCCTTTATATTATCAAAGATTAGTTAATTTCCGTCTTTTCACTCAACTCAATTACCAAGTAATTGAATTACTTGAAGCTGACTACGTAGGAGCATGGGTTCATAAGGTTGTTGGTTCGATACCCACCCGGGTCAGTCAATATTTATTCCCAGGCGGCCTTAAAGAATGAGTTTATTCATTCCCACTCTCAAGTTGCGTAGACTCTTAATGGGGGACTTGAAGAAAAAAAGTAATACATAACATATTTACAGAAAAATATGTACAATTTGTACAACTAATAATGATAAAAATGGCTTTCTACTACACGACAAGGGTGATTGACCAATGTTAGTTGAGGTCAGTTCAACTATTTACTCTGCTTCCTAATGGAGGCCTTGCGAACAAGCCAAATTAATGCAAGTATTTTTCTTTTTTACTCTCCGGATCACCGAATCTCCTGATTAACTGTCAATGTCTTGGTTCCGACTTGGTAGGATAAGCGGGATCCAACTGGACCAAAACTGGGTGAAGAGTCGTTCAATAATTCACAGTTTACCTTCTTGAACAAGCAACAAATTGAATTGTTTTGATTTTAATTGGATGAATCCAATTAAAGAGCCAGTCTCTGAAAAAGCAGCAAACAACTGACCAATCGACGGTTCACAAATATCACATGTACCAAGATAAAATGTTGCAAATCTCATATCCATAACGACAAATCAACCACAGACAATATTTTCGCTTTCTTATATGACTATCCAGTTCACTTTATCCATATTATTGATAATAATGCAATTTATGTTTTATATCATCGTCTAAGAAAATTATTTTCTCATAACTACCCCTCCCCAGGTCTATTTCGTCAATTATAATAGATCAGTAACATTTTAATTTTTTCCCGTGGAATTTCATTGGAACAACATTTTTTTTAATGTTTAAGAAAAATGATTTAATTTCTTTTTTTTTTATAGATTAGAGATATCTACATAGATTTAGATATTGTGGTAGGTATTTATACTTGATATTCAATATCGGTAAATTGGTATTATTCTTAAACTTCTGATCAAAACTGATCATGAACTATCATGATCCCGCGAATCAGAACTGTCACTGAAACGTATGAGTTTAATTTAATTTAATGCTAGTTTGATTCTACCGTTTAAATTTAATACGAGGAAACTCCGGTTAAGGTCAACTCTCTATAAAGGTCACCTCTGTTTATAGGGCAATTTTCCATGAACCTGCAGAACTATCTTGAAGGAACAATCTATAAAATGTTGGAAAGAGCCCTTAAACGTTTTAATGACCTCTAGGTTGAGCGCAGTATAAGTGTTGTTTCGAATACTTTTTCTAATGTTAAACCTTTCACGTTATGTATCAGATATTAATTATATTTCCATTTTTTTTTATCATTATATTAGAGAAATATTGAGTAGAATTATTAATATAGATTTAATGTTTTTTTTTCTTTTTTAGTAAATACAAATAAGAATTTAAGAAACATTTTAATCTATAAAATATTTGTGACAACGTTAACACATAATGTTTATTCTTTTATGATGGGCTTCAAATTGACCAGCATTGATAAAGGAGTTCATTAATTACATATTCACATAAAATAAGTTAAACAAAATAAACACAAATATCACTAAGCATAATATTTGCAATCAACAAGGAAGATTCCGAATCAAGCTTGTCCTCACAAGTGCGGAGGAAAGAGAAGGACTCCATGAGATCCCAGCGCCTCTCTCTCAATAATATAATTCTGAGCAAGGCTGAGCGCTATATTGGCAGACGCTCATGATTTGAGTTACTAATTCTAGTCATTACCACAACCCATATTTACTTATTTACAAATATTTCAGAACCCGTACCAACCTTCAAATAAAAGTCATTTCATCCTCAGGGGCGTCCCTCCCCTTTCTTGAACCCCGGCCAGCAGCTCCTAAGCCTATATTGTGACACCCGCCTTCAGCGAAACTACCCCACTCCCTTATAATGTCATGTGGTAAAAGAAGGGCTATGGTTTAAGTATATATATATACTTGTAATGGTTGTAAAAAAAAACAAACAATATTTTATGAAGAACATCTCCCATCTGAAACAACTCATCCAATTCTTTCCCTCCTAAGACCTTTGAAGAATAGTAAATGTTCCATTCGATATAAAAACAGGCTTTATTCGTTCAAATTATTCAAAACCCCTCGGGACCTTTTATTCATCATCCTTATTCTTTAGCACTATCTCTACTTAGTTCTACTTGTTCCTATAATCCTCTCTAAAAGTAAAAACGGGACTGGCACCGAGACCTTTAGTAAATGTGTGCTAGAGTTCTGGTAATGACCAGCTTGTCCACTTAAGTCCTGAAGGTCTGTGGCTATTGCTCCTTCGCACTGACGCAACTGGTGTGATTGAGAGAGAAGCGCTGGGATCTCCTGCTTTTACGTTTGTAACTGAAGAACATCTATAAGCTTAGTTGGATGTTAATATTTTACTTAAGTATGACTGTGTTAAGATGTTAATTTAATTTAACTTTAATATTTATTCTATACTTTCTGTAAACACGGTGTGAATGAACACCTGTATCACTATTAATATCTTCTTCTTCGACTGAGACAGATTGTAATATCTACTGCTACACATTTCTTTTATGTTCGGATTCATTGATTAAAGTTAGCTTTGATAACGATACTTAAATCCTCATAGAATTATAATTTTTAAAACTAAACTTGCAACTTTTTTGCAGCATTAAGAATATTATCATTGTTTAAGCTGTGTTTGTCATCATTGATTTCTTATTATGACCTACATATGAAGTGCGCTTCACTGTAGATAGTATTGTCCTATTTATTTATTTTTTTATTATTGAGAAAATCTTTCTCATTTTTATCACTTCAGAATAACTACGGTAGACTTTTGTTTCTACTTTCATTTCCAGAGAAAAGAAACACCGGTCCAGACATATATTGATTCCCAGGCCAAGTGTTTAAAAATATACAATTAATTATATTTCAAATAAAAATGATAGTAAAATATATATGGTTTTGTCTGAATAGTACAACCTTACAACTACAAATATTCCTAGTAAATTTTTGTTATTCAATAAGTAAGTGATCATATAAGTTTATGATAATCTATAAATCGCAATAAAAATTTTATAAAATGTAAATTAACATTTACTAACCAATAACAGCTGCTTATTTAATTAATTAATTTATACAATTATTCCTTAATTTGATTTTTTTTGCACGATTTACTCTGAAATATTCGAAATCATGAATCAGATTTTCGACAAACTGCTGATCAATCTTACTCACTATCATATTTGATAACGGATCGAGGTCCATGTGAAACAGGTCATATCAGTATTTTGTCTCATAAGTTTTAAGAAATAGATTACTCATGATGAATGTGTCATTAATATATGTCTGGTATTTATCAACGTCCATCTTGAATATTTTTTGTTCCGAACTGATCATAACTTGAAGTTTTTGGAAATGTAGTGACGGAGCCATTTAGCATAAATATATTTTTTTCTAGTTGAAACCTAAAAAAAAAGAAAGGAATTTATATATTTCAACAATGCATTTTAGATTTTTTTAAATTAATGCATTTGTTGATCCCTCGTTGGAACATGATTAAATTTTTGAGAATTATTAATGATAAATTTGTGTGTGGCATAAATACACTTGTTGTAGAATAATAATAATAAAGGCTAACAGAACCCGAAGGTTCAAAGCCGATACCACCTGTTGGTCTCTACTTAATCAGTCTTAACGCAATCCTCATATCTACGTTTTGTCTACCCGTCGGTTCAGTGTTTATTAAAATTTTGTCGACCCCTTCGTTACTAAGTCCCACAACCTTACACGTCCATGATATTCGCCTCAATGCAAGGATAGTAACTAACTTGAATTATAGTTACTTGGTGTAGTTCAATTCAGCGTTGTATATATAGCCTTCTAAATTCTCTTTTTAACTCATCCTTATTCGATCAGAATATTTTACGTAATACTTTATTTTCAAAAATTTTAAGGCACTGTCCTTCCCCTTGTGTAATAGGACAGTTAATAACAGTGAGAAGGATGATAGTTTTGTAAATTGTTATCGTGGAAACATATAAAATAAGTAATACATAATTCTGCTTATTTGCAAATAAATTTACACCATTTTCAGTTATAGTTACTACACTATTAAATATTCAGTTTAAATAAAGCTTTTAACAGGCATTACTGATTATTGATTCTTAGCGTGATTAAATAAAACGATTTATTAACATAAAAAAAAATCATCCATTTTATTAGTAATTATTTTCAGTCGTACAATACAAAAATTAAACGATTATGAATGCAATCTATCTCATGATTATGAATACAAAAATATTATTTA
>NW_027109532.1:713726-720290 GCF_000696795.3 Halyomorpha halys
GCGTTATTTAGCTATGCTGCCCAAATGCAGCATACCAACTGATCCATGATCAATACAATGATATATACATTGTATATATATATATATACAATACATATTTAAACAAGCATAAAAAGTAGACTACTTCTTTATGAAAATTGAAAATAATAAACTTATTTCCCCTTTACTCTTTATCAAGTATCGATTTAAGCATAATGAAGTATCCGCAGCAAATAGAAATAGGGCAGTACATTCTACTATGTAATGTTAAATCTTTATACTGTGCCATCATAGTAATATAGTAAAGAAAATATTTTTGTAATTTAGCTATAAATTTGAATACCTTCTCGTTTTCCAAATTGATTGTTTTTAATAAAACGTAAATTTTATATATATTGGAAAAGTAAATTCATAATTAATGACATAAATGAGATTAGGAAGTTCCTTTAATCATAAATATTACCAATGGATTCATTTATGACATATTATTATGAATATACATATATAGACCGAATTAACCTAATTGAAAGTTGGATTTTATTTAGTTAAAATTAAGTATTTATTAATTAATTAATAATTAAGTTTAAATATTAATTTAGTTAAAATTAATTAGTTGCATTCAGTTGCGGCACTCATGGCATAAACCTGGGGCACCACGGAGTGCTGCGTCACCCACTTTGGGAACCGCTTCTTTATATAAGCAAGAGACTTTTTCATAGTTACTTGAACCCACTGATTCCAAAAATATTCGCGTCTAAAGTTTTTTGTTTGTATATTTAAATCGGCTCTTCGTGTGCTAATCAGTTCATTGCGTAAATATGTGAATTCTAAACAATAAATTAAATAAGAGAAAATAAAATGACTGAATAAATATTGAAATACGTCCACCTAAATGTTTATTATATTAGATATTTAGTTGAAACATTAAATGTTATGCAGTATAAATCAAATTTTAGCCCAAAAATAGTAAAATGTGCAATTTTGTACATAAAAAAAAGTGAAAACGTGCATTTGAAAATTGGTGATATTTGAACCTCTTCCATGATTGGAATCATTTTGGAGGTCAATAAAATATGTAAGTGCACAAAAATTCAATCTCTAATTATTAGTACTACTAATATATCACGTCTAGATTTTAAGTGATACTGACGTATTTCTTCTAGTTCTTATATTTAGTGATACTTTCTTTCTTACAATAAAATAACGGCTGTCCTCTGTAATTATTTTTAATATTTATAATTCGCAGTCGACTATTAAGTGCTAGGTCTTAACTTTAATATCATCTTCGTTAGTATAAAGAAAAAATATTAATTCATAAAATTGTTACCAACTTACCAGACTTCCTAAAGAGAAAATCTAGAAAAATATTAAACAAAACAAAATCATTATTGTGGAATATTTAGTAGAGATGATTGGAGATGAACTCTACTTAGTACCTTAAATTGAGTCAATTTTACCAATTCAGTATAAATTTCGGAAAAAAACCTCCAAAATCTAGAACGCCTATCGTTACCTGCATATTTAAGTGGAAAATAACTAAACCAATACTCATAGTTATCTTATAGATTACCTATCTTAATTGTGATGTCTGAAAATTCTCTATAATTAGAGATACAAAGCGAACCCGGTATGGACTGGTAATGCCCAGATATATCTATTACATAACATAACACACGACATAATTATGACTCTTATTTAAAAGTTACTATTCTTTATTATTTAAAATTTACAAATGGGATAAAAAATAGTCTATTCCAACCTGAAGTGTTTGTCGATGTCATAAATATATTTTATGTATATATATATTTTTTTTTTTGAAACATATATATAATGCTAATTTACTGTTCGAATACGGAGACTTCAGAAATGTTGATTATAATAAAAAGTATTTCAAACGTTTTCCACCTTCTCCCTTCATATTCGATAAGCCCAAATATCAAAACACATTTTTTTTTTTTTTTTTTTTGTAAAATGCAAACACAATAAAACGTTATTTATAACTGGGCGTGGAGTTCAAGAGATCTTTCTTTTTTTATTGTAAAATATTTGCTATTGACAAAATTTATTTTGCTGTAATAGGAACAATTGATAATCGATAAATAAAACTATTGTTAGGTTATTATCCTTTCAAGTTTCAAAATATTACCTTAAATATAAAAAACAAATTAAATAACTAGATATTCAAAGTTTCCCTATTGAGGCACCTCTAGATGTGAAAACTATGACACATAATGTTTTTGTTAGTTTTGTTTTTATTTTTTTTTTTTTAAGAATAATAATACAATCTGCTACAATTCAGGGTAATAAGTATTAGTGTTCTAAGCATTCATTCATACCATACATACAGAAAAAACAAGAACGAAAAAAAAATTAAATAATAACTATAATACTTTTAAAAAAATAAATAAATTTTAAAAATACAGATTTTATACAAAAATAAAATAAATACAAATTCCCAGCTACGCATGCAATATTTATATTGAGAACTCTCGGTCGGGAATACCGAACCAAGCTCTTGTTGGGAAGGTAAGGCAGAGCTCCAAGAAATCCCAGCGCTTCTCTCTCAGCCGCGTCACTGTTATTGAAACATAAGTGAACGCTAATGATATAGAAGACCGTTATAACTATTTATTCTTCCAGCGAAGTCGAAAAAAAATCCATTTTCTTTGTTATTCGTGACTTCTTGTCCATATGTCGAAAATATCGTGGGGTGAATGAAAATCAGTTATTTTCAAAAGTGTGTTGCCGATCTTTTTCTATGTTGAAGCCTAACAAAGTATTTCCATTAGTTGTGATCATTTTTACTGTAACTATCAACTTTGCCTGTCTTATCCTGCAAGCACTTCAATTATTCACTCCAGAATACACAATGGTAGAGTGGTGTACCAATAAACAGTTAGAAAATTTATGCAGAATGAAGAATAGAAATATAAAAGTGTAGTAAGCATTATCAATCTACATCCCCCGACCACTGCAACCGCATCAGGACGTCATAGAAAAAGATAGTTATAAGCCATATGAACCACGAATGGCTCGCAGCTATTGTGTATCGCTTGACTGCAATATCCAGGAAACTATAATCATCTTTTTTTTTTTTTTTTTTTTGTGGTGTCATTCATAGAGTTTATTTCTGATCTAAGGTATCTAAAACTGTTGACCAGCAGAATTTGATGCAAATCTTCAAAAGTGAGAAGCATCGTGACTGCAATCCGATCCAATATAGAAGTACTTCGTCTTTTCCTCGTTCCCTGTCAGACCGTAACTCCTCGCTTAGCTCTCAGGAACCGCTAAAGCGTCTTTCAGTGCCTGTCAAGACTTAGTTATTGTACATATGTCATCAACATTCCCGAAAAGATTGATCTACCATTTTAATATTTTGATATTCTGTCTAGTTTCCATATCCTTAGCCAGTACAAGGAAGTTCATTGCCCTGACACAAGCCTAAGAACCACCTCAACACACACGAGGCATTTAGTAATCCAGTATCCTCATTATAACCTTGACGTAATTTCTTTGGAATAGTCATGTTGAGCAATATGATTCCTCATTTCTGTCCAAACCATCATATGCCGTTTTCGAAACATAAGGTGATTCTGATTAGTCAAATATTTACTTTAAAACGCACTAAACTTCCATTTTCCAAGAGTATATAAATCACCATTATTAGGCCGAATTGCGCTTTAGGCCTCCAAAAAAAAATTTCTATTTGATCAACTTACGTAAGATGCCTGAAAAGAAGATGGTGGTAAGTATCCGAATTAATTGCCTGGTTTTTCCTATTGGATAGTCAGGCCTACTGAGGCTGGCTGGTTATGACGCTAGTAAGTTCTTCAAGTTGATCTTTTACTACACTAGGATCGATGACTGATTAAGATGAATAAAAATGAACCAAAGTATTTTAAACTTATAGTATATCCGTTCCTATTTAATTTTTTGTATCATTGCGATCTGTGTATATAACGTGTATAACGTTAACAAATATCATCGTGTGAGTGATAAGGCACTGAGCTTCTATCTCCAAGGACCCAGGTTCGAATCCAGCTGTGGTAGATAATTATTTTCTGTTTCACTGTAGCCGTAAGTCAGCTCTGTGGTCCACCTAGCCTCATTACGGTGGTACCCTTAATTGGGTAAAAATCTGGCGGTCACATCCTTGCACAACAATTGGTCTAGTAATAGTACTTCCTTACAAAGTACAGCACATCTGACCCTTCATAGGTTGTAGCCGTACACATTTCATTTTAATTTTTTTAAATTAATACAACTATTGTTAATTTAGACATAATTTAATTATTCACTTTACAACTCTTTATTGTATTATTTATATTTTTTTTTTAATATTTATTTATTGTTATTTACAACTGTACATTATAATACATTTAGTAAATCTGATCTAAGTTAAATTGGAGTTTTTCAGGCGTGTAGAGAAACTACCCATTGGTAGCACTCTAATGACATTTTACATTAGCTGGTCTCGTGGCCATCTTCTTTTCAGGCGCCTCGGAGGATTGTCAGGAATGGAAGAGGATGCAAGATTAGAAACTAAGGGGTTTGAGTGGTTAGAGAGTTTATAATGGAAGGAGTGATATCTGGTTCGGGCTAGATCGGTTACATAGGGAAAATTAAGGTCTTTATGTATGATTTTATTTGTGACAAAGTAAGGAGCATTGAGGATTTTACGATGGATTTTGGATTATAAGGATTGAATACGAGAGGAATTCGAAGGTTTATTGGAGCCCCAAAGCTCAACTCCATATGTCCAGATTGACCTTATTACAGTCATGTAGATCAGTCTTTTGTAATGTGTTGGAAGTTTAGACCGTTTGTCTAGTTAGTGCTGTAATAGTCGAAATCGACGTGCAGTTTCCTGTCTTTTCAGTCTGTTGTGAGGATTCCAGGTTAATCGCTTGTCCAAATTTATCCAAGATAGCAGATCTGTTCGACAGGGGTAAGAGTAACACCGTTAAATGAAACTGTAGAGCAGTCAGTAGGTTTACGACGAAGGGTAAAGGTGATTTGATGTGATTTGTTGGAATTTATCTTAATCCTCCAATTACGACACCAATATTCGAGGGCTGTGATATGGGATTGGAGATTTTGGGATACCATTAATGGGTTATTATTAACAGCGAGCACACATGTGTCATAGCATACGTGGTGAGGATAGTGTTAGGATTGGTTGGAATGTTAGCTGTATAGACTTTGTAGAGGATGGGACCAAGGATGCTACCTTGAGGAACACCAGCGGACTGAGAATAGAGGGATGAATAGGAACCATTGTGGTTTACTTATTTATAATATATTTTTGTTTATTGTTTGTTTTTTTTATTTATAATGGTCATTCTGGATTATTTATATATCGATATAATATATAACTATTTACTACTAAAAATACTAAACCGCCTCTACATTTATGATATGGAGTATTATAAGTTTGATATACCAACCGTTCGTATAACTCTTAGAGGGAAACGCTAAGAAAAGAAATTATAGGTTTGTTCAAACACTATTTAAAATAAAATTGGCGGGCGCATAATATTTTGACATAAAATTATAATAGTAAAATATAAAACTACCATAAATATATTGTAAATCACTCAGTTGGATATTTATATATACATACCTAATTATCTCTAATATTATATTTATATATCTATATAATAAGTTCCCACAAAGACAGGATATACCTCTTATTATTGCTGAGAATGTAAATGGTTGCCAGTTTGTTGAAACGTCAGCTTAAAAGAGTCATGAATCAGACGACGCATTCAAGTCTAGGCTCTGGCACTGAAGCAAAACAGTATTGTGCTAGACAAGTGAAGCAGTTTATTAAATTATTTATAAATATATAAACAAAACCAAAGAACATAACTTTTTTTGTTTGTATTTTTTTTTTTTATACTTTTTTTTATTTTAAAACAAGTTCATTTTTATTTCATTTTATACATTTATAATACAAAAAAAAACAAAAGATTTTTTAATTTTTGATGCACTTATTTAAATTTAAAAACTAATTTATTTTCACTTTTACCATGATAAAAAAATTTAATCAGAATCATATTTTCTATCAGCATACCACATTATTCCACATTGTGGTCGCTTTTCTTCAGTTACGTAATTTATTTTTTTGGTAGCTTCAAAGAGAGTTATCTTCAACCACAATTTGGACTTATTTTGATATACTACATTTTTGAACCACTTACAGGAATCAAAAAATTAAAATTTATATTTCAGCTTCTTCAGAATATAAACGAAAGAATAACCTCTAGTTGACATCTTTTTATTTTATTTTTTTACTCTAAAAGTAAAGCCAAGTTCAGTTTATAGGTTGTTTGGAATAATTTCCAATAGTTAGTAAACTAATCAAAAATATCTGGGAATTAGTGTTAGAGTAATTTAAAACTGTCTCCATCGAAGATTAGGAGCATTAAAACATATCTGAATAAAAAATAAAATCTATTCTGAAAACTTTCTTAAAACATTGTAGATAAAACATTGTTTTCCTATTAATACAAGTAAAATAAAACAATATATATCAAAATAGAAATAATGATTTAATATACATCTAGATCAGTGGGTCCTAAC
>NW_027109532.1:720340-725274 GCF_000696795.3 Halyomorpha halys
TATAATCCCAGTAAAGGGGCTCTAAAAAATTCATCTTGTCATTCCCACTCTGGTGCTATATTGTAAGACGAGAAAAAAAAATTATATGAAAGGCTCAAGAGAAGAAATAAAAAAAACAAATATGTTACGATAATTTTTTCACTAGACTCCCACCATTCGGAAGGTATACTCCTCCTCGTACTCTCCCACTCTTTAGCGCCTTTCACTACCACTGGTGGGCCACACTCAGCAATACTAACCTTTTAGATCATTACAACAATGTTATTCCTTAAGAAATAAAGTAGCCCACGTCAATGATTCTAGTTAAAAGACTGAGTTGACCCAGGAATTAAAACCAATGTACCCATCCTGCGAAATACTTTAATTATCAGACAAGATAAAAATTTCCTGGAAGTCGCCTGACGTCATTGGGATGATTCCGAATCGGTTGTCGACCATGAAGAGTGAATATTCTAAAGAGATTAGTATCGCTATGAAGGTTTCTGTTTCAGTTCACGGTCATGTAGCAATATAAATATTTAAGTGAGTACTGAGTGAGTGTTCCATTGTTTTGTGTGTACTATTTTTAATTTTACATGTTAATTTTATTATTATATGTCCTTGTATCATATTAGTAACATATATTAGTTTTTAGATAAGAATTTCTTCGGGTTTGGAATATTACAAATATTTTTTCTCTGAATTTATGAGACGATAATAATTAAATTCATTTATTTTTTTTATTGAGAATAAATATTATAGAAGCTTATAAATATTATAGAATAAATATTATAGAAATAAAAAATAATTCTATTAAATATCCGATAGAAAATTTTGTATAGATATTTCATGCATTCTAATTCTATGAGATTAACTTTCCCAAAATTCATTTTTGAAACGTGTAATAATTAAATATAAATTTGAATAATATATTTTTTTTACACAACTGGACCCAAGGTTATTGACCAGTTTGTTACAGCAGTTGCGTGGGAAAATTGATGAGTCCACGAAACTGCATTAACTTACAGATTTTAAAATAAGATATTGATTTTATACACAAATTAAATTAATTAAATGAAATATGAAATAAATGTACTACATAGGCCAGTATTTTTATTACATTATAACTTTTTTTTTTCAGCTTGATTGCATTCTAAATCTCTATGAGAAGATAGTAAGTACCCTTTTACAATTATTTATATATTTACATGTATTGCTAAGTATTTCATTATGCAATTAAAACAAAATTCTGATCAAAGGACAAAAATATTAGTTATAGTAGTTATGAGTATTTGAAAAACTACAAAATATGATTCAGGTTTCACAGTGTAAATTGTTGATAGAATGTACATAACATATGATAAAAGTTAATTTTTATTTTGTAATGAAGATCGTAATAAGTAATGAATAACTAGATTTTTTATTTTATGCTATAAATCAATAATATGAAAATTATTTATTTATTAAGGTAGTGTTATAATAACGGATTTATATTTAGTGAAAGGGCTAGTTTTCATAATGTACCTGAATTTGGCAAATAAACAAAAAACATTCCAAAGGCACGAGAATAAATAAAAATATTGAATAAAAACTATTCGAATTTACTTGTTTCTTCTGAACGATGATAATTGACATTATTTTTTCAAAACTTTGTACATTACATCCTATTAGATAGATAATACTTATTTTAAACATTTTAAAAGTTTAAAGTATTTATATACTTGTATGTTTAATGCAAGTAATATAGAACCCTTTTATTTCTTAAAGAATGTGCTAACTTGTAAAACTTTAGCTTTTGACTTATATTTTTAATTATACAAAATCTTGATGAAATTGTGAAAAGTTGAAGAGTAAAGGGAAAAATAATTACTAGATTGGTAGAAATAAATAAAAAAAAGAACATATTAAGTAACTTAATTTATTGATAATAATAAAATATGGTGAATTTCAATTTTTATTTTTTAATTATATTATCTTATTTTCCCTTCCAATGTAATCCATTAAAAAACAATATAGGAAAATCATTCAATGATCAAAGAACATTTCATATCCAACAATCTCAAGTATATTTTCAGTAAACAGTGAAACTTTAAATTTAATAAAACTTAACTTTTGAGTCAAGTAACTTAAAAATATTAACTAAAATTAAAAAATATTGCTTTCCCCAGTTCTGCCTTCATGATTTATTTACTAAGTTTTGTATTATAAAAAAAAAAATCGTTAATATCCGAAATTGGAAAATATCTAAAACAACAACCAGTAGATATAAAAATACAGTACCAAACATATTTTGATGTAATAATCTTCAATGAATGATCTCTATTTTATTTTATTTTTAATCGATCAGTATTTTAAAAATGATTTGAGATCTTTTTTTTACAGAAATAAAATATATACAACTCTATATGAGGGTGTATCCAGAAACAACACGGTACTTATTGTATATATCATGTTTAGGAAATAAAAACTTTTATAAAAAAAAAAATAATAATAATAAAATAAAATAAAAAATATTTTATACGACCAAAACCCCAGTCCATACCTCTGCTTAGAAAGGATTCGGCTGAAAGAAAGGATTTCATATTACTTCATAAAACAAACTGAGTAGCAATATGATTAAGGATTTAGGAAACCCATTCGGAAAATTCAACGAATAAATCCCGCCAAACTTTTTCAGTTGTAACAATTTGAAACCTACATAGCCATTTTTTTTTTAAATTTTGTTTATACCACAAGTTATTTTGGATCAAAGGGGAAAGCATTTATTTGTCTACATTCAGCTACTATTTATACATATAAAATATGTGAAGAGGGTATGTAAAACATATGAAGGGGTGAAGTACTTTGTAAAGAAGTACTGTTATTAGACCGAGGGTTGTGCAGGGAGGTGATTTGATCGTAATCGCACTCGACCAGATATTTCCCCAATGAAAGCCACTTTATGAGGCTGGGTGGACCCAGGAGGTCTCACGAATTCTCAGAGTTGACTCACGGCTAAAGTAACAGAATAAATATTTTTTTTACTTAATGTAATTTAAAATATTACAAAAAAAACAAACACAATAAGTAAATTGGATGAATGTTTCAAACACTTAAGAATCTTGGTATCAAACATTAATTTAAATTAAAAGGTTCCGGGGCTATCTTCATTTCAGACGCCCTGGAGGATTATCAGGGATTGTTAAGGATGAGAGATTAAGAACTAATGGGATAGGATGGCTAATGAGTTTAGAATGAAAAGACACATGTCTGTTTCGGGTCAAATCTGCAACGAGAGGGATGTTAAGGTCTTTGTGGATGAGTTTATTTGTGACGTAATAAGGAGCATCAAGGATTTTACGGAAGATTTTAGATTGTAAGGATTGGATACGGGAGGAATTTGATGGTTTGGTGGAGCCCCATAGTTCAATTCGATATATCCAAATTGGTCTGATTATCATAGTATATAATAATTTTTTATAGTGAATGGGAAGTTTGGAGCGTTTGTCAAGTAGGTGTTGTAGCAATCGAAATCAAGATGGAGTCCTAAGTTGGGAATCTGTTCAACAGCCGTCAGTGGAGTATTTAAAAATGATACTGTTGGACAGGAGGGTGAATACATAATTAGCTGTCGCATCCGTACATATATATTGTAATCCTGCCACATATCTAACTCAGATGATTACGGTATTACGTTTCTTCCTTGAAATGGTTACTGAAGCGGAGCGGATACTTTCTAAAAGTTTCAGGTTCAAGAAGTAAGTCAGGCACTGATAAAAAAAACATGACAGTAAACCTTTGCTAGCCTCTTCAGAGGGTAGTGCAGGGAAAACTTTTCCCAAGTGCTAAATCACGGATTTCCATGAATTATGAAGTCTTTTTCTATTTTCTTTTCGCACTTACACCATTGCGCTTCGTTCCAGTGTCATCCTGTCCATACAACTTTGAATCGCTAATGAGTTTTATTCAGCATAGATTGAGAGGGACAATACATCACCTACTATATGTTTGATAACTATTTAACAAAATAAATTCAATAAACTAAAATAAATGTATCCCAATTATTGGCCTCCAAAAAAAGAAATAAAATTATGCAATTTTACTGGATTTTGGATCAGAAAGATCATTATAAATAGATAGATAGACATGGATATAAACATCATATTGAAATATAAGTTATAAATATAAATATAGTTATAAATATGCTTCCTTCCTCTACCTAGTTATCCAATCCCGACGTCCATCATACATCTCTGATATCCTTCAATTTAAATCCTCAGTGCAATACCCCTTTAAGGCCTTCAGAATTACATGTAACTGCCCATCGAACCGCAGCCTTCAGTAGATTTTTCCTCATCCGTTCTTCTTCCCTATGGAATTCCATTCCCTCCTTCATTCGTAGTTCTAGTACCCTTCCAACCTTCAAATCCTGTATCTTCAACCACCTTCTGTCCACCCAATTCCGGAAGAATGACAATTGAAAGTTTCAAACAAGTTTTATATATTTTCTGTATTTAATGTTTCAGATTTTCGTTTATACTTGTAGATATGTATATTAGCAAAAATTGTACCTCTCCATTTATTTTTTTTTAGTTTAATTGTATTTGATTTCGCATCATTTTTTTTTTCATTTTTATTTATTATCAGAAGTTAGTCATCTCATGGTTTATGATATGATATTGTTTTATTTTATTTGTTCTATTTTTATCTCATATATTCTGTACATTATTGTTGTTCATTTTGATCTTTTCAAATTCATTGTTTTGTTATATTTTATGACGACGAGATATCTGGTACTCGTATATGGCTGTGTATATGAAATAGTTCAAAATTAAAATAGTTCTGAGAAACACAATTAAACAAATTTCCGTGTATAAAGTGATAGATTATGAAGTCATCGGTGTTCTATGAATCATAGATGCGCCATATTATTACCTTAATTGGTGTCTATATATGTGTGTGTCTATATATATATA
>NW_027109532.1:725336-757355 GCF_000696795.3 Halyomorpha halys
AGAGAGAGAGAGAGAGAGAGAGAGAGAGAGAGAGAGAGAGAGAGAGAGAGAGAGAGAGAGAGGTAAACTATGAAAGCTGTAAATGCCGAATATAAAGTACCCTGTAATAGTAGTACCAATTTATTTTTCCAGAACGACTTGAAGGAATTCGTCAAGTATTTCCACTTTTCTAAATTAATGCTACGTACTTTGAAAATTTTTAATATTTATATAACAATTTTGTTTATTTTTAAAATAAGGTAATAAATCCAATATTTAAAAAGGTCTAAAAGGAAAATAAAAATATGAAAAAAGAAAAAATGGAAACCAATAAAATTAAACATTACTTTCTAGATTGGTTTTATTGATTATGTTGAAATTTCTTCCGTTACCCTATTCCTCTAAAAACAAACTTTCAAATTATTTCAATTATTTACATTACAATGTATTTTGATCAATTTTAGAACTTAATTTAATGTTTCATAATTGTGGAAATGGTATAATTCTTTAGCACTAATAAATAATTATTATGGAAGTTTGTTTTTTTATGTTTTCGAGGGCTGATTACGAATTTCAACTCAAATTTGTTGAAAGCTATTTAAAAAAAAATCCAATTTTTTTTTACAGCATTCTGACTTAAGATTTCAACTTTCCTTGCTTTAAAACGTTCGAAAAAATAAAAACATAAAAAATACAAACAAAAAAATCATTAAAACCAAAATTGTAGGGTATTTACTCCTGTTTAAATTAACATGATCAGCATTTTTCCGCTCATATTACTTTCTCCTCCATTGTATTCTCAATTCTTTTTATAACCGTTTACAAAGTTAATATTACTCTATTTTCTCCTCCTCTGTTTGTAATAACTTTGTGCAACTATATATTCCTTGATAAACAAAAAATGGCGTAACAAAGTAAAATATGTTTTTTAACTGGTTAAGCCTTTAGCCAATTTATTATTGGGTTACTTTTAAGTATATTAAATATACCTATATACTTATCTTAATTAAGTTTTATTCTTTTTTCCCTCTTCCTCTTTTCTTTTTCTTATGAAAGCTGAATCTTAACTTATTAAAAATATTCAAATTTTTTAATGTTAGAAACACGGATATAAAGTAAAAGAATACCGTAAAGTTCTTAAAATTTTAATTTCTTTATATGGCAATAACGTGCTGTATTTAATGATATTTTAAAAGCTACTAAAATTAATCTTTATGAATAAATAAATAACTTTTAGTCAAATTTTATTTTATGTTACCTAGGAACGTGTTCTGGTCCAAAGTTTATTAACAATAGAGGAGGAGGAGACAGAGTAATATTACTTTTGTAAACGTATATAAAAGGAAAGGAAATTGATAATACAATAGAGGAGAATTGGAATATGAGCGTTGGATGTGAACTGAGGTAGGAAGGGCTTTTGACTCTTTTTAGTCGAGTGGTCGATGGAACACCCCTGCCCTAGTTCTTCCGACTAAATCCAAACTGATGAGTCTTCCCGTTCTACTAAAGTATACTACGGACCTTAAAGAACATTTCACAGCCAATAATCCATAAATAAATCTTCAGTAACACTTTTCATAATATTAAAATAGAGAATAAAATTTGCGTATTAATTAATTGTTCGAAAGTCTAAAAATATATTAGTCAAATATTATTGCGATTGATTTGTTTCAACTATAAATTGTAAATTACAGTGACTCGTCAATTAGTTATATTATTAGATAAAAACAAATAAACTAATTTTAAATTAGTTCCAGCCGTAAATGCCGTAGAGAGGGAGTTGTACTGACTAGGCTGAGAATAGGTCACACGAGGCTCACCCACTCCTATCTTATTTCAAAAGAAACGCCTCCAAACTGCCAGTATTGCAATAACAATTTAACAATAAGCCATGTTTTCCAACAATGCCCATATTTTACACCACACCTCAATAGCTTGGGACTAAGCCAAGATATCTCAAAAACCATTGGAGACGATGATAAGGCAATAGAATTGGTGTTTCAGTTTTTGAAATCACAAAATTTACTGACAAAAATATAACTTGATCGGAAGGAAAAAAATAAATAAATAAATAAAATAATCAAATTAAAAAATAAATAAAATTTAACGAATATTAGTAAAATTAAATAAAATTTAAATGGCGTTGATGACCAATGAAGTTTGGCGCCACTAAACAAACAAACAAACTAATTTTAAATATTTTAATATTACAAAAAATACAATTAATTCGCCCAGTAAGATCACATAATTTTATTACTTTATTAAAAACACGACAACATAGTAAAGATATGTATGGTCGGGGGGTGTGGTCTGCAAATAAACAACAAATTACTTATTCATGCCGACCTTTCGACCTGAATTTCAAGTCATCATCAGGGCTAAAAAACAAAAAGATATAAGAACCATCATTCAGAGAAATATAAAAACTAAAAGAAATAATAAACTAACAAATTTAGTAATACATATAACCTTGAATCGAAAATAAAATATATTATTTTCTTACCTATTGGCTCTAATATTTTTTTTGCATTTTACACTTTTTATGTATTTTACTCCTTAACTCTACTTTTATTTTTTATTTCATTTCTTATTTGCTATTTTATCTTAACGATCTCTTTTGACAGTTACTATTTCCTGCCTACATAACGTACTTTTTTGCCCGCACTCTGCCGGCACAATCTACAATTTAACCAGTTTAGCCAGAGTCTCTGCCTTTACTGTAAGTTCTTTCTCTCGTATCTAATATTTCTTACTTTCTTCATTTCCTATTCGCCATATTTCTTCTCCCTTGTTCCTTTTTTAAAATATTGTTTTTCCATTCACTCTATTACTTTATTTAACTAATTTTTGTACCCATCCATATAACTAAAAAGTTTTTTATTTTTATTCATCTATTTCATTTAAAAATGTTTCTAATTTATTAAAGGATAATCTATTATTCTCCCCAGCCATCTTGTTTTCCTATTGTTCACTTCAGTTTATAAAATGTTGGATTGATGTTTAATAATAATAAAATGATGGATTTGATTGATGTTGGAAGATGGAAAGTATGCATTCAATACAAGGAAAAAGATTGTTAGGAAATTGTAGAAAACTATATTTTCAAGCTACCTCTATCGACCACATACGAGCGCTTCAGTTGCGTCAATCAAACTAACAGTGTTAACCAACTTTAATTTAAATTATCCTTCTGTAGGCTATTAATGTGGGATGTGCTACTTCGTGCCTAATTTTTGTGCATTTTAGTTCTGACCATGTCTGAATCTTTTGAAGGAAATACACATTTGGAGGTCCTCTGAGTCCAAAGAAATAAGTCTCATAAAAATGATCTGTGTATCTGAACTCAAAAACAAAAAGTCGTTAAAAAATGGAATTATATATTTGAGACGGATATATGTCTGTACTCTATTGAACAGATCTTTCACATTTTTTCTGATCTTATCAAAAAGGGCTCGTATGATTTTGATGAAACTCAGTATATAACTGTTAAACTAAGTTATCTTAAATATAAGCAAGTTCTTATCCACACTGAAATAGTCTAACGGGGCTTAAATGCCAAATTGAGAGAAAAAAAATTACCTTTAATTTCGTTTATTTGAAATAATTAACCACGCTATATTGTTAAATTATAAAAATGCCTAATTATGAACTAATAATTAGCGAGAGCAGGAATAGAGTAGTTTTGACTATTGTGTTAAACCGTTGTATTCTTGGCAGGAACAAAGTTGAAATCCGTTATTTATTCTTCGAAAATTATAAATTTTTATAGCAACGGAAAAATAAAAATTTATTGTTTGAAATTTTGGCCTTTCAAAGTCGTAAGCGGTTGTTTGATGCGCACAACGTACCAGAGATATTATCCTCAATAATTAATATTAACCTATTGTTAATTAACGGGACCTGAAAGAGTAAGGATTAGTTTCGCCACCATTATCCGGTATTGAATCTAAAATTTTACGATCGCATGATTCATCCGTTTTGTTCATACTTTGTTTTCTGTTGATTATTTTCCCCTTTTAACCTTAGTTTACGACGGCATATTTTCCTTGGAGGACGATTATTTATATCGAACAGTCGACCTATTTCGACTCTTTCTTTGATCTCATTATCAATAGAAACCTGGTCAATATGGGCTTGACGGTATTAGTAGCTTTGTATTAGTTAGTTTGGTCCTTAATGACCTCTTCCATTTAGGCCAGACATGAATGGAAAAATCGACAAAGGAATAGTTATAACCTCAGGAAGCGAAACTCGAAATGAACTTCTAAAAATTAGTCTTCTAGAAAATATAAATTATATACACTTTATGCATGAAAGCATTCGTGACCTACAAAACTGGCTATATCCATTTTTTTGGAAATAAAGATGACTGTTGACTTGTCATATATATGACATATGGGTTTGAAGATTATGACTCCATGCATGACGCCATTAAAAGATCTTGTATTACAAGCATTGAGTTAAATGCATTAGCAGTAAGAATTTTAACAATTTCTTTTAATATTATGATTTTACTTTACCCATGGTTTTCTTTTCAAAATTAGTTTTAGATTGGTAAACCTCTCTCAAAGGTAATTAACTTTAGATTTTATCAAAAATAAACAATTATAATTTTTTTTAACTGAATTAGAAAGCGTTAAAACATCAAAAGTAAGAAGGGAAACCTACCATTTGTAAGAACCTGAATCATGATGAAATATTTTTTCAATTATTATTCACTTTAATAAAAACATTTTTCAAATGTGGAAGGCCTTGTTTTTTACAGTGTTGTAAATTTATTTTGTATTCATTAATCTAAATTATTATATTGATTTGAACCCTTTTTATAAGTATACCTAATCCAAAATACAAAATTAAAAACAAGGCTTCTTGTACATAGGTATGATTATGTGTAAGATTTTTTTTACTTTCTTTAATTATTTACCTAAATAGTTTTTTTATTTTCTATTTTTTAACTGAATTATTCGCCTTTGTTTATTTATAATGTATATATATAATTTTATTTTTATCCATTTTAGTTTATACTTGATTATTTTATTGTATTTTTTTATTAATATTATTTGTTTACTTCTAATTTTTAGTTAATATTTATATGTAGTATGATTAATTATACCCATAATATATTATTGGCTGCTTCGAGTATTCAAATAAAAGTAAAAAAAAAAAAAGGCTGATTTAAAAAAGTTATTTCCTCGATTCGTAAATTTCTAATAAGTCAAAATTTCACAAATTAACAAATATTTAGTCTTAACTAGACGTATCTACTGCTGGAAAAATGAGTTTTTTGATGACGAAATATATCCTCTAAGAAATTGGTCCACCATCTGCTAAATTTTTGACAATTTTTTAGAGCTCTGTAAGACCCCGTTAGAGTTCTAGATTATTTACAGAGATAGTTCTGTTGCTTAAGACATGATGAACACCAAAGATGAGCGCGGCTAACTTCACGCAGCGTGCAACTTGAACTATCTATAACTCTTTTGCTATCAAATTTAGATCTTTGATTATTAGTGATAATTGTATTAGGAAGCTAAAAGAAATTTTAAAAAAATATTACATATTGAGAGGTGGTGAAAATTAAAAATTCTTCGAGTTGTGATAACCCCCTAATAATTTTAGAGTTTTCAGTACTTTTATAAAATATTTCTGTTTAAGATACGAAAAATACAATTTAAATACACGCGCGGTTTTTGTTTTACTTTGACACCCTATAACTATTACTATAAATATTAGCACTTCAATTATTAAAAATAATTTTTAGAACTCATAGGGGAGGCTAATAGAACTATAAAAATTTACAAAAATTTGACGATGGGGGGCTAACTTCACATTGGATCGAAAATTAGGCATCTTGTAAAGTATCTAAAGGATAATTAAAAAATTATTAAAAAAAGTGTATGTAAAAGTTCCAAAAAAATCGTCTTAAAACACTAAAATCCAAACATACTTCCTTATCTCATCAAGCTGAATATCTCGTTCACGTGGAGAATTTTTGGTTAGCGGCTGAAACAACTCATCTATGACTCCCTTTATTTTCGTCCTGATCTTTCCTAAAGAAACTCACCACTATTGAACCTTTAACGGGATGGAAAATTCGAACTTGTATCATCATTAACCCTTATTTTTTATAATTTAAGTCTCAAGTGCTTATTACCAATGCATCTACACTTGAACGTTGAATAATGACGCGACAAAACTGATGTGCTTTATTAAAAAAATCGTTAAATTTATCGATTCATTATTTATAACACTACGTTTATCATTTTTTTTTTTTTTACCATTTAAATAATCATAAAGCCGTGTTTGATAGGTGTGAACCTGTTCATTTGAACAAAAAATTGAAATAATGCGTTTAAATATGCCTCCGTTATTTTATAATGAAAATGTTATTCTGTGACTTTTTTGTTTTTATTGAGACGGTCCCTCCTTTACCTAGTGAAAAACTCTTTATATCCAAAGTTTTATATCGAAAAACCCGCTTTATCTAATCTAAATTTAAAGGATTTAATCAATTCTTGGAAGAAACTTTTTTTCCATTCCGCGCGCTTTAGGACTCCAACTTCGCCAAATCAAATTGTTTTTAACCCCACAAGACTCAGTTTAACGAATCTTTAACTTTTTTGCGCTTCCCGAAATTCATTTGGAGTGGAACTAGCGAATTTTGCTGATCACGGCCTTATATATAAACAATTCAACGTTCATTTGATAGAAGACAAAGGTTTATTGTCAATTTAGTTTTATATATTTCCATCCCCCGTTTCATTAATAAAATGTCCATTCTGAAAATTGCTTTTGTGAATGTTGTTTTTTTTTTTTTTTTAATAAAAAGTGGTTAAGCTTCGTTTTTTAACAATTTAATAATGAATTAAAAATATTTTTAATTTTAGAAGCTAAACTAAAAATATATTGATATTTGTTTATGTATCTTTTAAAGCCATTTGTGTTTATGGTTTTAAAGACATATTTGTCAATGGAAAATATTTTAAGGTAAAAACGGAAAAAACGAAAAGTTTTCCTACTGTGGCACTCTTCTTGCTATTGAAAAATCGTGGTATTTTATTAGTAAATAAATCTATTTAACCATAAATATAATGGTTATCTTTAAATAACCAGATATTTCTTTATTTATTATTCTTTCAATTATATCATGATGTCTAGACTATTCTAGTTTCCTATTCGAAGTGCATTTCGCTTTAAACTTTTTTCAGCTTCTTCAGAATATCATATCATATATATATTTTTTTTTGTGTGAGTATATTTCTCTTCCTGACATTTCATGAATCTAGATGAAGACATATAACACCGGCGCATCGTTGAAGAACATCAGTCTCCAAAGAAGTCCTCTGGAAGGTAAGGAAGAAAAATTTATCCCCTGTAAAAAATAATCCAGAATAACTGACATTACAAATTGCCTGACGGATACAATTCTCGTGTTTAACTCGAATGTCAGAAAAATATGATGATTGAATGTATGATAAATTCTAAGTACGTTATTAGATTTTATTAATTAGGAGAACCTATTTAATTAACTATAAAAATCAGATTACAACTATAGAAATTTCATTAGCATATCCTCTAGTACACAACTAAATTATATTACCAATCTTTAACTTTAATTAGGGATTTTGTTTTTGATAGGTAAATTTATATCATATACAAGGTCTTTACATCCATTAATAAACACCTTCCCCATGACACCAAATGGCTGTCTGGACATTTTACAAGTTCACAAGGAGTTTCATAACATGATTATCGAGTTGTGCTGTCACTCACACTCCCAGTCGTGCTGAATTTCCTTATTTATTTGACAGGATATACATAGATAGATTAATGAATATATTTATATTGCGATGTAATTTTTTAAGAAATGATTTTATAGTAGATTTTTAACCTGGTAGATTTTTAATATAAATTTAATTAAATCGAAATAGAATCGATTGCCTTGGACCCATATGAATCGATTACTTACACAAAGCCTTTTGTTAATTGGTACTACTAATGAAAATTTTGAAATAAAATAATATTATATCTTTTTATAGTTTTTATTTGTGAAAAAAAAATAATTTGATTATATAAAACTTCTAAAATTACAATTAATTAAATTAATTTTTAATTAAAGTATTCATTTACTTTTTCTAAAAATTTCCCTGGGATGTTTTTTGGTAGATTCCAGAAATAATTCATAGTTAAGAAAACAATTTTTAAAAAGAAAAAAAATTCTTATTATGAAAAATTAGTATAATAACATAAATCTGAACAATTGTATTATACAATATAAATTAATGAGTCAAAATACTTGACTATAACGTATTCCTTTACGCCTTCTCCATAAATTGAATAATTTTTGTATTCATTTCTTCCATCTCCTGAAAAATCACTTTTACTTCAAACTGGAAGATTATGCAATTTAATTTTACTTTTCTTTTTTTTTTTTTACAATAAACAAGTTTTCTTCAATTTACAAACTTACACCAATTCGATCTTAAAACTTAATAGATTTTTTTTTCTATTTTGGGATCGTAAAACAATAAACATAGGTATGATGTGTTCAATGGAAGGTAGAATACTCTATTTAGACAACAAATGAATGATTTTTTAACTATTTTTACAAATTAAGGTATAAGTTTGTATCCAAAATAATTATTTGCATCATATTTATTACTCAAATAAAATGATGAAAAAATAATTAGGGGCAACGAATACGCTAGGTACCCCACAGCCTATTCAGTTATTCAAAACCAAATATTTGCTAACATATTAACCAAGACAAAAAGATAAATTCTTGTACTAAATCTTGTTGGGACTTCAGACATTTAATATATTAGGGAATGGTTTTTACGAAAGTCCGCCTTCAAAAAAATTAATTGTGTAAATAAATAAAGTACTTCAAATTTCAGATTTCTCAATTGCAACTACTCAGCAATTGACGTCAGCTTACACTCATGACGTCTGAGTAATATCGAGAGCTCTTCTAACGTAGCGAATCATAATCGAGAGCATATTACAATTGAAATGATATAATTTCATTATAAAACAATTATATCTCATTATATAATTGCTAAGCTTTTTGAAGTAGAAACTTTCTAAATTATATTCAGGATAACTATAATATTAATGTGAAAATAAATGTTTTTTTTAAAAAAATATTTAATGCAAAAATCATCGAAATCGTACCATTACTAGTGACGATACGACATATTGAACTTTTAAAAGTATTAGTGTTTTAAAGATATTTGGGAAGGTTCTCATGGAAACCAGTAAATTTCTCCATGAATTGTTTAAAATAACTCGAAAACTATACATAAATTACAAAAGAAAGATCTAAATTGTTATTATGTCTTAATTATTTGTTATTCACTGATATAATAATTAATTCATTAAATGATAAACCGTTGTTTCATAAGTTTCTCAGAAGACAGTTAAGTTTAGTCAGCGAATAAACAGTGCTGAACAGCCTGCGTTTTGCAAAATTGAATAATTTCGAATTCCGGCCAAGTAAGTTACAGTAATAAAGCATAATTAAGTACAATTAACAAAGTTTTTTAAAAAGTAAATTAGTATAAAAGAGCAACAACTCAATAAGGAACAAAAGATAACTGCATTGAATTAATTTGACCCCGAGAAACAAATACTAAAGATGGGATGAATGAAATCAAAAGAAAACACGTCCCACATCATTAGTCTCAAGGCACAGCCAATAGACATAGTGTGTCACTCTGACACATCTCAACTAGAGCTGTTCCAAATATTTAAATAACAAATTACAAGTATTTATGGATATAAATAAATTTATTAAATAAATACTTTGTAATTGTATGTTTTTAACTTCTATCTAATTACAAAAGAATAATCATATGACTGATAAGGCCTATGATATAAAAATATTTATTTTCTACTTTATTTAACGGATTAATTCATACTTTATATTTATCCATTATTTATTTCTTCTAACAATAATAGATAGTTAATTACTTCAAACGACCAAATTAAAAGAAGTTTAGCTGCTATTAATAATTGCTGATAATTTAATCAGCAATAATGCCTAATTTAATAATCACTTCAATTAGGATAAGACCTAGCTTGTATGGAATACCACTTAATTTTTAGTTGTGAATATTTCAATTACAAAATTATTACAGATATTTAAAGAAAATGGTAAAAAAAAGTGTAAAATCGGTTTTATAAAGTGTCACTTCCGGTAGGTCATTTTGGCAAAATTTTAGTTAAATTTTTGTTTTTTTACTAACAGTGTAGTCATACAAACACACACAGATTTTTTGAGACTTGTTAATTTAGATAAAGTGGGCCTTAAAACGTTTGTTATCATTGATAATTTTCACAATCAATTTAATTCATAGGTAGGTACGTGAAATTAAAACTCAAAACCTCAAATTTTGTGGATTTTAATTTCTTTCTTTTTTTTCTTGCTCGATTTCAAATGTTTCTTATGAAAAATAATAACCCCCCCCCCTCTTCCCCGAAAAAAATGACGTTAGATGCATCTGAAATTAAACATATGTAAACGATATAAAATTAATTTAAAAAAATATCAGAAAGAATAAAAATTAAGAGTATTTGGTCTGCAATATTTGGGGGAGGTATGAGGTTGAGGTTTGGTGGGTCCATGTGACCCATTTCGGAGCTGCGGGGTGGGAGGGGGGGTGAGGTAGTGGGTCGATAGATGATGGGCCCGTCCGCCCTATATCTTATACTTCAGCCTCTTCTCTCTCTTCAGCTCTGTCTGTCTCTTTGTCTAAACCATTCCGCTCTCAAAATCCTTCCTACCTAAATTTTTCTATTGTAATCATGTTAGTAAAAGCGAAAAAGAAAAAAAAAATCAACCTCAATAGAAATCTTAAATTAAATTAGATTCGGAATCGGAACAATTAAAATTCGCTACTTCCTTATATAAGACTAAAGATAAGAAACTGTCAGTCGATTGCGACTATTACAACACTTACTAGACAAATAGTCTTCCAACTAATTAAAAATTACTAGTCTATATGACTATAATAAAGCCTATCCGAACATAACGGAGTTGAACTCTTGGCTCCACTCAACCATCGAATTCCTCTCATGAATAAATGTAATCAAAAGATAACATGGCCCACACCATCAGTCTCAGACCACACCAAATGGAAACAGTGTATCACTTTGACACAGCTCCACCACAGCTGTTCCAAATATATGAACAACAAGAGGTTTTATGAATATAAATAAAAAATTTAAATAAAAACTTAATAACTATATGCTCTTAACTTTAATTTAATTACAAAAGACTTATTTATATGACTAATAAGGGCTATCTGGACTTACGGTGTTGAACTTTAGGTCTCCACTAAACCATTGAATTCCTATCGTATCCAATCCTCATAATCCAAAAGCCTTAATGCTCCTTACTTTGTCACAAATCAAGTCATCCATCAGGAACTCAATATTCCATATACCGAATCGACAAGAACCAGATACCAATCCTTCCATGATTGACTTCCTAACAACCCAAACCCACCTGGCTTCACCTTCATTACCTGATAATTCTCCTGGGCATCTTAAAAGAAGATTTGCTCGAAATCTTCTCCTCTTGAAATGTTATTGGAGTTCTATATAGATTCTCCACATGTCTGTATCCATGGCATTGTATAACTAACATTAAATTATTTGTTGTATACATTTTGAATACTGTTGTAAATATAAATAAATAAATTTAAAAAATATATATATCTCATCAGTCTCAACGTTAAAAAATAAACTTAAACAATTTTTCTTCTTAGAAGCCTATAGGAGCCACCCGATCTGATTCTCTGAGGTAAAGAATTACAATGGGGACCTGCCAAGGAAACATAAAGATACCTCGGAGTTCATCTTGATCGTCACACAATTAACCCAAACCTACGCAAGATTAGTAATGCTGTATCCTATCATCAACAGAAAATCTAGATTAAAACCAGAAACAACTATTGTGCTTTAATAATCCTTAGGTCATTATTGTTGTTCGGCGTGAAGATTGGGGAGAGGCATCCTGTAATAAAATACAAAAATTGCAATCGTTCCAGAACAAAGTCCTGAGAATCGAAGAAGACCCCTCTTAATTTAAAAAAAACAGCCAATGGCATAACGACTTACAAGTGGAATCGATTGATGATTTGATCAAAACACGGTTTACAAAATAAATTTTGTAACCAGCAGTTTAGGTGGTGACTTACAACGTAGTAAAAAAAAATTCTCCTAAGTATTATTAATTTTATATATTTAGCCATATTTCATTGTTACCATTAATGAGTAATAATGTTATAATTAAATAAATAAAATAATAAATATTTCCAAGGTTTTTATGTCAATCGTCATATTTTACATTCACTTACCTACTTATAGAATATTTAGCAGGGGAAAGTTTCTCAAACTTGAACAATAAATAAATGGATGTTTTGAAACACATTTTTGGTACCCTTGCTTATGGAAATATGTAGCGGTGGAGCGTGATTCTGACCAAATCGCCTCATTGCGCAACCGTTGGTCTGGTAACAGTACTTGCTTACAAAGTACTGAACCCCTCTATGAGGAACTCTAAAAAATATTTAAATAGAAAATGGACAAAAGTATCACTCGAAAATTTTATTTTTTACATTTTTACAGTAGTTTTATATTGTAATAGCACTCTACAGTAATGTACATACAGAAATTTAATTTAACTGTATATTTATTCCAAAGATAACACAGAAATCTAAAATGGACAAGGTTTTATCATGCATTCTTAAAAGCAAACATTAGAAACTAATGGTACGAGATGGAGGGCTGGGTCTTCCAGAGGATGCCTCGTTATCTCCATTAATCTTCTTGTTTATTCCAAGTTCCAGACTTCTTCGGTGAATATGGTGAATAGATAAAGTATATATTGACCATTAAAAAGAGTTTCTATGTGAAATAATATATTATACTAATTATTCTAGAAATTAAATAATTATTGAATTTTACTTTTGATTGCCATGAACTTACGAAAATACATGGCTTGAAATCTGTAAATTTCAGTTGAAATCTAGCTAAATGTTTATTTATTTAGTTGATGTCGGCTGAAAGAGCCGACATTCAGCTTGAATTGAAAAAATTCTCCAAATAAATCAAGGTGAACAATTTCCACTTTTCAATTTCCTTGAGAAATGGTATTTGGTAGTTTGAAATGACACTAAATACGAATATGAAATGCTTTTTCCTAAGAAAAAAAATGTTGACATACTTTACCCTTAGCCACATTATGTTTTTATATTTTTTAAAAATATTATATACCTTAATAGGATCAGATATATTATTTTCTTATTCTTCAGAAAGAGACGAATCGATTGGTGTACAATAACCATGAGAAAAAAAACCTTTTTAAACCTTCCCGTGGCGACAGAGAACATTTGGAAAAAAACTGCACGTGAATCGGTCCAGTAATTCAAAGTTTTATTGTGGATAAATATTCGTCCATTCCCTTTTATATGTATAGATTATTTATAAAATTTTCTTAAATGAGACAAAAAAATGTCACTGTTGTTAAGTTAATATAGTTTTCCTATTGGGTTGAAATATAAATTTATGGTCTGGGTAGATTCCCAACCGAAATGTGTAGGCATGTTAAAGGTCGTTTTCCAATTATTAAAGAAACATAACTCTTAACAAAGCTTCAACAGAAAAATTAATCAATGTTAGGCCATTGAATTTTGTTGAGGGTAATACAAAACCCTTCCTCTTAAGTATAGGTGGAAAAAACCCTGCCCTACGTAAATATCCTTCAATAATACACCACTTATCCCAGTCGAAAGGATCCGTTACCTCGGACATCTAGACAAGCGACTGTGTTCGAATCCGCATGCAATACTGAAAGTAAAGAAGCTTTATTTATACAAACACAAAGATCTAGGGAGTAAGTGGTTTAAAAAAAAAAAAAAATAATAATATAATAAACAGATAAGTTGCTGTTGTGAGACACCATTTTGTTTATAAGTGAGTATATTTCTTTTGGGTTGAAATATAAATTTATGGTCTGTATTAATATTAATTTCCAAACTGACTGTGCAAGTTCAATTATGGATTTTTTCAGTTTTTAGGTACTAAAGTATCTTTATTCTTTATTGAGTAATAAAAGTCAAAGTTGTGTTATAGAATTTTGGTAAAGTGTATATAAGAATATGGATTCCTACTTCCAAAATAAAAAAAATATTCCCTGCACAAAATAAAGATAAAACCCCTCTTTTTATAAGAGGGGTTCTATTTTACCCAACACCGTATTGGAAAAATGGGATTACTAAAAGTCTGAATGAATTCTATGGAAACGGTAGTTCATGTACCTCGTGGTGGAAGCCTACGTGGGCGACCTAGCCCGAAGAATCCCTCTCTCCCATCTGCCTTCGCTCTGAGAAGGTTGGGGAAGGGACCAGGGAACAAACACATAGCAAGGTGAACTTCACCACTTTCATATCTCGCACCGTTTTAGCCTTCATCCTGGGTTAAGTCGAAAACGTGCGAAATATAAGATATGTGAGAATCGTAGACTGAAATATACGACCCATAAAAAAAAGGAAAAATAAGTAATGTAGAAAAAGCAATGTTCGTAGAAATATGTAATTTGGAAATATATGAACGGTAAATAATGTAAAGTATTTATCCAGTGAAGGAGGTGGTACCTACTTTAAATATGGAACCTCACGAAATTTTCGTTAGAAGAATCTGCCCTAAGCGATTTTCGATGGAACAATGTTTTTTTTTATCCTTTTCAAAAATGGTAATCTTGGTAATATGGAACACTCTTCCTATTCCCTTCCTATCTCCTGTTGCCAGAGCCTTTCTTCTCAAGTCAGTCCCTCCAAGTTTCCCGAGGTCCTCTTCTAGGTTCATTTATTATATTGAAATTCAGAACTTTATTAAAAAATATACAAGTAAATTTGATGTAAGTTACATTACAATAACATGGCACAGTTTTGTGGAGAATCTACCCATTGCTGCAACTTCAATTGCGTTTCCAGAGTAAGAGATCTCGAGGTCATGTTTTTTTCAAACACCTAGGAGGATTATCAAGTGTTGAAGAGGAAGCAATGTTAGAAGCAAATATGGGTGTTTATCGCGGAAGGATTGATATCTGGTTCTAAAACAGCAACATATTGAACATTGAGGTTCTTATGGATGATTTTTTAAGTAATAATTATGGAGTATCAAGGATTCTACGAAGGATTCTCAATTGTAAGGATTTGATAAGAGGAATTCGATGGATTTTGTGCAGCCACGAAGCTCAATTCAAGTCCTCATAGGCCTTATTATGATCAAGTAAACAATGACGATAATTTCTAATTTGGAATCGACAAGCAGTTTTCAGTCTTATATGAGGATTCCAAGATCTATTAATTAGTCCAGATATAGTCTTAGGTAGCGAATCTGTTCGACTGGGATAAGTGGAGAATTATTGAAGGATACTGTAGGCCACGGTTTTTTACATTTAGGAGTAAGGGTTCTGTATTATCCTCTCCAAAATACTTTCACATTTATATTGGGATTTTGGGAGATTTCATCCGGACCGTAACCACCTTATTCTCTACTTGATTTGCTCTCCCTTTTTACCAATGACCTTTTTTTAAGTTTCACTGGAGAAAGAAAATGAAAATTATCTCAAAATCCCTGCAAGGGTTCTTAATGAACAACTTAGATACTTGAATATCTTTAAACCTATCTATTGAAATTTTGAGTAAAGAATTTAGATTATCAAGATCTCAAAGATTTAGCTAATGAGCGCTATAATCCTCTCATCAACCTTGATCGTATTTGATCCATGATAAATTGTTGAAGTGGCCACGTGGATCGTAAGCTAAATCGCTTTGAGAGAGAAGTTGAATAAAATATAGTTTATTAGAAAAACATTCTTGCTCCGATAGTTTATAACAATACGGTATTCGTACATACTAAAGCCAACTTTAAAAGTGACAAATGCTCATTATGGTATGTAGTATGTAGAACAACTGTATATATGAAACTGGCGTACAGTGGAACGCTTAAGTTCCCGGACAAGTACGAACTTTAAACTTTTATTTTAAGGTCATCGAGTTCTTAGCATCGATCTATAGATATAAGAAAGTACCGGAACATTCCCGAGGCATCAAGTCATGTTTGAAGCAACTGTATCAGAAACAGCACCTCGAGTCTTCCACATTTTAATCAAACAGAGAATCATGTCTTCCTATTTTAATTCTTTCCACAATTTTCACTTATTCGATTGCTTTTTTGTCCCTTTTTAGCAACTTATTGCGGTCTAACTGTACTAAGCAAAATATGATTCAATTAGAATAATGCTATAATAGTTTGTAACCTTTGATTTTTGATTAATATGGGGATATCTTCATAAATGTGCTTTACGAAAAATGGCTATGCTGTCTAAAAAATCGACTATATGCGGTTACAAGTAGGTAGGTATGTAGTTCTGATAGATGAGTAAGAATTAAATCCTACTTCATTGGAGTTTGCTCCCAAGCGGATTTTAAAGATAATATTTTTTTTACTTCGGTTGTGAGACGAAAAATCGGTTTTTCCGCTTAAATTAAAATTATAAAAAGAGAATAACTGGGAGCAGCCAATCAGGAGAATCAAGCGATTCGTCCCACTGCGTCTTGCTGTTTCCATTTTTTTTTTTTTTTTCATGATGTTCTGGAATAGCATAAACAATTTTATGGTAAAATTACTTCCTTTATTCCGGAATTCTCAAAGTAAAATATAATTTTCAATAAAATTTACAATTTTTTTTTTTTATCCACGTCAATTTTAATAATCTTTTACCGGTGGTGAAAAGCATCCTGATGTGTCTCAACATCGACTATATAATTTTGGAAGAACAAATGAGTCGCCTCTCAGACTTGGCTTCAAATATTGTTACTACATACAACCAGAAAAGTGATATTAAAAATGGTTTACTTAACAACGGAATTCTAATGGAACATTTTCGTCTGAGTTATGATAAGTTCAAAATGTTTAATAAAAGGTAAAAAAAGTTATATAGAAAACTGATTGCCATGTTATAACACATTACGATCCGTTGTGTAACATGTTTTAAGCTTATTGTCTATCCGATTCACGATCTACGGTATAAAATATTAAAATTTCACTTTTTTTTCTATTTTACGGAAAGTTGCACAATTTTAACTTTTTATGTTTAAAAATACAAATTTTCCACTTTTGAGCCAAAATAAAGTGATTTAGATTTAATGTGATAATACTGAATTATTAAAATAAATTATCTATACTTTCGGGAAAATTGCACAACTTTAACTTTTTATGTTTAAAATCGAACATTTGTATGTTTAAAAATACAAATTTTCCACTTTTGAGTGGCCAAAATAAAATGCTTTAGATTTAATATAATAATACTGAATTATTAAAACAAATTGTGTATTAGACACGTATAAGTACTCCAAGGGCTGTCCGTAGCTCGGGGAATTGAGCTGTAGGTCTTAGCAACCTAGGAACTGCAGTGGTGCCGGTTACAACCCGGCCTGGGGAGACGACTTTTATTTCTGTGGCGATCCCACGAAATGAATTCCCTACCATAGTGTTAGAATAGGGTGGTACCCTGTGGATAAACCTGTGGAGCCCCCCCTCGTATTTCAAAAATGACCAGAAAGGGGGTCATAAAGAGAGTAAAAAATGTATGTACCCAAAAATGCATTATCAGATAAACAACAAGTACACTTATAATCAAATTACTATTGCAATTATTTGAACAACCATTATTTTAAAAAGCGCTTTGTAATTAAAAGATAATTAATAATTACAAAATACAATTTAAATTATAAATTAATGGTTAACCAATACGTTGAGAATATATTAATGGCCAATGTATGATTATAATTCAATTGATCATTAAATAAAATCAATATTTATAAAGATAATTAGTTATTTGAATTTAATACAACATTATAATTTTTTTTTTAAATCAGAGAATATCGTCATAACTTATATTTTAATTTCATATAAAGAGAGATTCAGAAAAATCAATAAAATAACTTATTAAGAGGTTATATTATATAGATTCACTATCAGGTGTTTAATTTATTTGTTTATTGTTTAATAAATATTTCATCATTTATATATTTTTTAATATTAACCCATGGTGCATTAAAGTTGTTATATTGATTATTAATGCCTTCTCTAGTAAACATCTATATTTGAAGTAAATAATTAACTACATAAAATTCTCTCATCCTTCAGGGACCAAAATACTCCTAGACGAACGAGCCAAAATCGAGTATTTGATAAGTTAAGAAATTGAATTTAATAAATTATTTTATTTTAATTATGTGATTAGTTTTATTTTATTATACTTTTTATATAGATTCATATTCAAATCAAGATACTATTATCGTTTATTTATGTATTTATTTATTATTATTATTATTTTAAACTAATTTTATTTCTTTTATTTATGTATATATTGTATGAATTAATATTTGAACACTAATACTCAATGTCCTTAATTTGTGCCAGATTGTTTTATTCTCTTCAATATAATAAATTAAATTATTAGTATTGTAATAATTACTTGAGGAGTGAACTTATTAATATATGTATGTATATAATAGAAGCTAGGGGTATATTAACTTAACAGAAATAAATTGGGGCTGGGATGGAATGGGGAAAAATACATCAAATCGAAGTGGCCAATCTCTTAACACCACTTACCGTGTCACAAAGCAACTTATATATAATGTCTACTCTCAACGATAATAGATTCTGTACTCAACCACCACTTCCCTTACTATCCCAGCGAATTAAAGGACGTGTGTCCTTCCATGCTATGACAGTCAACTCAAACTAATCTTATTAATATGCTAATAAGTAAGGAAAAAAAATAAAAAAATAATGTGCCAAAATCTGTAAAAGTCGTAATTATTTAAAACCAATAAAGATTGTAAAAGATAATTTCATACATAGTAAGAAAAAAATAAATTAATAGAATTTATAAATGCATTAAATAATTCGTTTGGTTATGGCTTCTTCTCAAGAAATCATTACGTTTCAGGATGATAAAACCCCCTCTCCACAAAATTACAAAATATTTTTTATTATTATTATCTGTAAACAAAAATTATATAAATATTTTTTCATCATCTTGCCGATATATGGAATATATCGCGTCACCTATAGTGAGGGAAAAATTTCTAATTCTCGTTTTCGACAGAAATACACGTTTTAATCCCTTGAGTCCAAATAGCTAAGTCTCATAAAATAGTTGGTGATTTTCTTTGTGTGTGTTAACAGCCCAGCTTAAAAAGGAATTTAAGATGAAACTAAAATTATATATTTAGAGCAGGTATATGCCTCGTATGTTACAGTATTTATTTCGTTAAAATTTCCTACAGATAAATTTTTGAACTTAAGACATTTAAAGTAATAATAAAGTATATTTGAGACTTTACTTGGATACAAATTATTTTATCTAATCCATAAAATTAGTCCCGAAGAAGTAAGAAGAATATACTGAAATAGCACATTAAAGCTGAATAAATGCTTGGGATGTGACAGTTGCTTTTTTGATAAAATTAGTAAACCGGAAGCTCTACTTTATAAAATTAATTTCTCACTTTTTAGGTTTTCTTGTATACTACTCTAATGATTTTAAATAAACCCAGTAAATCATTTTAAAATTATTTGTTCTTAAAAATCCTTATATAAATAGTTTGACAGGGATCAAACGACTAATTTAAAAATAAACTTTCTCTCAAATACCTTTAATTTCATATTTGAAATAAATAACCAGTTCTAATTGTTAGCAATAATAAGCAATGGACGAATATAAAATCTTAAAGAATTTGATAAATAATTGAAGAAGAAAAAGGAGTTAGAATCGGAAAAAGCCGAGACCGCTCGATCTCTTCCGGTTGCATTCATATGAGTACAGCTTCGTTATTATTTCTTTACTTTTGTAGTTTTAGCAACAACAAAGCTAATATCCGTTAATCCAACCCCCAAGAAAAAACTAAAGTATGAATTTTTATAACAGCCAAAAAAAAATTTCGCCTTCCTACATTTTTTTTTTCGCAATCTCAAAAATAGTGAGTGACAAGTTCAACACAATTCTACCAATGTACACAAAACTTAGGGATGTGTGTAGGATGGAAAGTGAAAGTTGTTTGATACACCCACGGCTTTGTTTTATATTGTTTCATAAATAATATAATTAGGCATAGAAAAAATAAATAACATACCCAAAATGGTACTTAAAGCCGTCTAATGCTAACTTTGTTGAAACTATTATTTTTCTGGAATATATTCCTTTCCACGTTAACGTATTAAAGTCGGTTAGTAGATCGTAACTCTTGAATATTGTATATAAAAAAGTTTGGAAGAGTTTTAGGGCAATTAAAAAAAAAATTGAACAATTTCTTCCAAGTTTATTGACATTTTCTGAGTGAAGGGTCCAGGTTTAGGTGGGACTCATAAAACTAAATTTTTGACAGGAACCCTCTTACCCCCTCCCTGGTACGAAATCTTGACTACGCTACTGACTAAAGAGCTCATTAATGTTTCATACACAGCCTTCCTTTCCCCTGTTCATTAATTCTTGTCTCTTTTCCTTGTTTTTATAAGCAAGATTTTTATTTTTTTCTCAGCTTGATTTTTCAAACTTTCTAACCCAATTGCATCATTGCGAATCAATTATCTTCGCTATCACGCTAGCCTTCTAGCCTTCTAAAAAAATTAAAATAGTGACTAACCATTTGCATGTGAATTGCTGACCTACTATACTCCATGTTCAATAATTGAATAACAGTCATTTCATCGGCTGTGCTTAATTTACTAATAATAAAAATGGATCAGACTGAAGATGTTATGAATTTTGAATCATATGATATATAATGATGCACAAAAAAATAATGGCTGTGTGGAACTAAGGCATTTATTTTCTCCCAACGGCAGTGCGTGCTGAATCGAAACAATCGATTTGGAGCATCGAGATTGCAAAGCTAAAGAAGGGTAATTCATAACCGTTCTTTGAATAGGTTGGCATATAACTATTAAATTATCTCCTTGGATCCTCGTCCTTAGTTTAAATTAAGGTAAAATTTTACTTTACGTAATGCAATTGAGCATCCTTTTTTAAGTTCACTTAATGAGCAATTTCGTATATTTCTCAATGATACTCCTCTTGTTTCTTTGCAGTTTTTTGCTACAACTTCTACAATAACTTCAAGTCTGGTCTATCTTCGTGTTCCGTCGTAATAATTAGAATAAGTTTGCATTGCCAAAGAAATGAAGTTATCAAGACAGTTACAGACAAATCAATACGTTATTTGTAAGACAAAAGTGACACCAAACATTTCAGCTGCAATATCTTTTACCTAAATCTAATTTATTGGTACTCCGTTCAAAGTGTTGCATTTTTTAAAATAATCTTTTCGCTAGTACAACAACGGTTTTTTAAATAAATGTGGGACACATCAATTTTTCTCTCGGAAATTTATTGTAAGACGTTGTAATTTACATTTATATACTGCTCTCTTAAATTAGGTTAAAAATATTTTATATTTATATTTTTTTTGTCATCAAATACAAATTAAATGGTCAATTATCTATATATCCAATTAAATTCTACAAAGCAATATGCCCTTCAGCTGATTTTTCACTGTCAACTGCTTACTGTATGCTATACTATATTATATGGTACACAATACTATACTAATACAATATTTTTTGACACTTTCCTCTTAGGAAGATACTAACTGCCATGGCAGAACAATTTTATCAACAATTTATGTATTTAATTAAAACATGTACTCAATTTGACCTTATTGTTAAATATAGCCATTTCTTTTTTCGAAATTGTTACATTATTTTGGTTACATTATTAAAAATTATATTGTTTAAACAATATCATTCACTGTTGATACATTCAACTGCCCCTTTGGGTCAAATTTAATGCTGTTTGTCTACTTTCCTATTATTATGCCTATATTAAATAAATTTAGCAATTCAGGTTGAATGTTATAGTTTTTAATTGACAAAAAAAAAGAATAATAAATTTAATTAATTAATTAGTTTAATAATTTAATAGTTTTTTCTTTGAAAGATTATATTGTATGTAATATTAGCATACTTATTTATTTCATGTTAATTAGATAGTTAAACTAAAGAATAAATGATAAGGTAATGTAATTAATATTGGATGAATATTCTGCCTGACCCTTCCTTCCTTCCTCTCCTCTTTCTGTCATCTCTTCTTCAATCAGATAGGTAGTTCCCCTTTCCCTATGTTCATTGGTTATTTTTTATTAATTTTCCTTAATATTCTCCTTTTTACATATCTCACCTATCTTTTCCATCTTTATAACTATTTCTAACGAGTATTCTTCTACAATTTATCAGTCTAGATCTGTATTTAGAACTTTAACAGAAACACGCCTGGTTGTATTTATTTGTAACTAGTTTCTAGTCCACCTAAATGTATACTTATTATTATTGTTTATTTATATACTTTATAAACATAATAATTTTTTTAAATGTTTTTTATTTTAATATATTGTCAATTATATAATGTTTGAATCTTGTTTTTTTCATTTAGTTTCTTTTTTTATAAATAGTTTCTTTTTCTATTTTGATACCCTTTATTGACCTATACCAGGACTATCTTCCTATAATGTAATATAATTAAATTATCATAATAATTAAATTTAGTAGTGCAATATAACATGTTTATTTAAAAAAATAATTTACACAAAGTCTGTTGGATTAATATATTTGTAAAAGAATATTTATATTATATTATTTTTTTTAAATATACTTATTTATTAATTTTTTTCTATATTTTTATCAAAAAGTTATTTATTGATGGATTTAAAGACTCAGATAACATAATTTTAAATATTAATTATCTTTGTATTACTTATTTTTACCAATATCACTATCAAATAATTCAAATAAGTATTTTAGCAGTATTTTCGGATGGCATAAAAATTATTTAGCAAAATAAATTTCGTAATCAATATTATTTTTGCAATTTTGTTTCAGTTTATCAGTGTTATACATGCTGGGTGATTTAGCTGCTAGGAAAAGACAGCTGTATTTGGGGCAGTCTAACCAACGTAGTCGATAGAGAGCTGGGGCGGTGCCATGTCTAGTCCACTGCACGCGGCAATGCTCGCATTTATAACACAACCCCCCTCCACTTTGTCTCTAACATTTAAATATAAATTTAACTTGAATTAATAAACAGGAACACAAAGGGACAATATATTGCGTGAATAGCGCTTTCAATTAAAAACTAATTGTACCTAAATAATTTCATAATATTTAACTTCTAGTTAGAGGACAAAATAATATAAAATGAAATATATCAAAAACTAGTCATTAAATATAAAAAGATCCGTTGCTTAGGACTATATCTGGACAAACGATTGGCATGGAATCCTCATACAAGACTGAAAAGACAGGACATTGCTAGAGTCAATTCCGACTATTACAACATTTACTAAACAAACAGTCTAAACTTCCAATCCATTACAAAAGACTGATCTACATGACTGCAATAAGGTCTATTTGGACATACGGAGTTGAGCTTTGGGGCTCCACTAAACCTTCGAATTCCTCTCGCATCCAATCCTTACAGTCCAAAATCCTTCTTAATATCCTTTTTTTTATTTTATTTATTTAAGTGTTTCGACCACTCGGGCCATTTAAACTTGATTTACAAATTAGATTGCAATTAGCATGTTCATACAGTTGAAATTACAAAGTGAAAAATTTACAATCACAATTACCATTACATATTATTCATTTCCTGTACACATTAAGAGAATTGGTGTGACTCCAGAGCAGCCCAGTAAGAATGTGCCCAACAGCGAGATCACTTCAGCAGCAGCGACACATCGGTGCATCCTCCCTCCTTCATGAGATGACAGTAGGTGAGTCGAGTATGTCCTATCCGAAGAGGGGTTAATACATCTCTGTAGCAGATTCATGTTTCCGGTAGGACGTTCCACCCGTAAGCTGGACCATTCCTAAATTGTCTCTCGTTATGAACCATTCATCCTGCCATCAATTTTCTTTGATTTTCATGTAGATGATGCTACGACTTGGCCTGTATTTATAGCTAGTCTGCCTTTTCTTTCCTGGTATCCCGCAATGACCTGGCAGCTATAAAAACAAGACCCTAATCGGTCTTAGTAATACTATTAATCGGTGTGTTGAAAAAAAACAATCGTAATATCCTTAATGTTCCTTACTTTGTCACAAAAATAATCATCCATAAAGACCTTAATATTCCATATGTAACCGATCTAGCCCGAACCAGATATCAATCCTTTCATTATAAACTCCCTAACCACTCAAGCCCACTAGTTTCTAACCTTGCTTCCTCCTCTTACAATCCTCCGAGGCGCCTGAAAAGAAGATGGCCTCCATACCTTCAAACGTAAAAATGTTATTAGAGTGTTTCTCTAAATCATATCATACTATTATGATCTTACATCAAATTTACTGGAGTCACGCTTTAGTATTCATTAAATAGTGACATTATCAATAATTATACAGAAAGTGAAAACAATTTGTGTTCGCAAAATTGTCACTTACACCTCCTGGCTTCTCAACCGTTGACACATCTGATAATAACGTGTTCCAAAGATATTATCGTAGACAGGGGGTTCTTTATTCTGATGTAAAATGTATAGAATTCGTCTAATACATAATAAAATATACATATTTTTTATCACATGTGCCACTATTCGGGCAAAGCACCTGACGCTGCCTTCACTAAATGGTTAATGTCCTTTTATCTTTTTTCATAAACAACTTAAAGCCAACTTAGCTGGATATAACAGGTTAGTTTGGAATTTGACGATCACCAGTCATTATGGAAATCATATAAATTCCGACAATTCACCAAACATCATGTGTTCGACCAATCGAGCTGCTAATTTTCCAACTCGACGCCAAATAGTATCCCCTATGATATCAGTTTAGATCTACTTTTGAAATAATGAATCGTTTCGTTGTGAGCAGACAAAAAAGGATGAATTTTTTTTTCTGTGGCTTCGGCCCGTAAACTGGTCGAGACTTCATTTGCGAAACCATGTTCAGAAGAACAGAAGAAAAACTTTTTTGTTCAACGCTCTGTTACTAAACCCCTAAAGGGTTATCTTTCTTATGGGGGTTGAGTTGGAGGGGATTCTGTATTGTTACCATATTCAAGAAATGAGGTAAACGCAATGCGTAGACAAAACGTCTTCATGTCTTGGTGTTCCTCTTAATCATCGACATAAATCAGATCTGATTATTAATTGAGTTATTGTCATAATATTATTTTATACAGTTTATCTATTCCTTCGACTACTGCAAGGCGAACTAGACAAAATCAGGAATAAAGTTACAAAGCACCGACCTGTCTGCTGATTCTTTTGATGATGACGTCACCAAATGGAACAGTGGAACGATAGCGTGGTCTGAATGGATTCCTTGAAGTAGAGACGATTTCAGGAATACTACAGAATTTCTCTTTACTCCATGGTTCCAATTTTTATCGCCGAATAGGGAATTCATGCTCACGTATAACACATAAACACTAATTTTATTTACAGTCTACAAATATATTACCATAGCGATAAAAATAACTCTAGAGAATTAATAACATATAATTAGACTCTCTGCGGTTGCAACAACATTGAATAGCTCAATCTTTACCATCTTAACAAAAAAAAATAGTGAAACTTTTAAATAATTCCTGTCCATACTTTTATAAAATATTTTAACAAACAGTATCGTAAATTTAAACTATACTGTATTTACTGACCAACAATTTTTATTATTTAACTATATTTTAAATTTAACTATTGTTAGTATAACTGCTTGAAAACTGTTACTGATTGAACAGTTCACAAGGTTAGGATGATTCGAATATGGTTTGGTGTGATGGAGTATGGGACCAATGGAATTCTATTTGCTCCAAGGAGAGAAACGAACAATGAATCGACCCAGGATTTCACGCCCACGGTCTTGCCAAATTCCATTTGGAGTCTAACAGTTGGAGTGAAGTCGTCATCAGCGGCCGCCTTGAATACAGAAGGCGATAAGCGACTGACGGCGAGAAAGGGAGGAGGAACCCTGAGGTGGGGAAGAGGCCAAGGAGGTCGTTATTGGCACTTGCCGATTTACTCATCGATCGGATGTCACAACAACTTTTTCATTAGGTCGATTTAACCGAAGAGCCACCTTATATAATAGATTTTACTCTTGTTAACCATATTCTCAAAAACGATCCCCATCTCTTTGTTTCTATGAACAATGAAATGTACATTAATATCAGCTAGGTTTTATTCTCATTGAAATATACAAGGAAGATGGTCAAAAGAACTCAAATAGTAATTAAACTATTGTGAGCCAACGTTTCGCTCCACTTTATAGGGCTTCTTCAGGGCTAAAAAAGACACAAACAATTAAATAAATTAACAAAGTAAGAGAATGGATAACATCAAATAAATATAAACTAAGGTTGGCTAAGTATGATTTAAAATTTACATAAAAATGGACAGAGTAAATTAAAATAAGATGTACAGTGGAAGTATGAATAAACAAGAATTACAAAAAAGGCATTAAATAGTTAATGAAAACGTAAATAATTACAAAGAAAGTAAGAAGTAGATAAAAAAGAAATATAAAAATACATTACACACTAAAAGGCGGAAAATATGAGAAATAAGAATAAAATAAAGGTCAAGGAAATTAATGAATGAAATAGGACACCTACCTTTCTGAATGGAGGTAAGCACAAGAATAAGCTAGAGGCGGGTGCCAAGTATCAATAGGATTGAGGAGTAGGAAAATTAACGGTTAACTGATCCGTTACATCTTAAAGCATAAATATATAAAATAATGTGATATTGTCTGAATGGGGCAAAATTTGGCAAGATTAATAAATTATTTTATTGAGACTACAATGGTTTTTTGTGTGTTTTCATAACAGGGTGAAAAATATAGATCTTATAATAATCTCCCCAAAAAAGCAATTATTTAAAAAAAAAAAAAAAATTTTATTATTTATTTAATGTAATTTACAACTGTAAAAATAATACAATAGGTAAATATGTAGTATGTTCCATATACACTTGAAAATCTTGGGAAGGAACCACCCATTGGTGGTACTTCAAACATTAATTTAAATTAGAAGGTTCCGTGGCCATCTTCTTTTCAGACGCCTCGGAGGATTATCAGGGATTGTTAAGGATGAAAGATTAAGAATTAATGGGTTAGGATGGTTAAGGAGTTTTCAAAAAATTAATATCTAACTTTAAATGCCGTAGAAGGAAATAGAGTATGACAAAAAAATAACTGAATTCATAAATAAATGCTTTTGCGTTTCCAAGATTGTCATTACAATAGTTAGTTTTTACTTTCGCTTTTATATCTATGAACGAATTTCAACTACAATAATTAATAAAATATAGTAATTATAAAAGAGGTGGTAAGTAAAAGTTGTGTTAGTGGCACATTTTTTTTTTATTGCATCTCATTACTAACATATATCTCATTATTATTATAAATACTTTTTAAATTATAATAATCATTTTTAGTATTGTTCTAAACCGATAAACATTTATAAAATCCCAAAACCACGGAGATTATGATGTAATATACCAAAAAAAAGGTAAATTGATCCGAATTATTTTCTTTGTGGAATTTAATTCATGTTGTATATGCCTATCTGCTGAGGAACCAGGTGTTTACTTAGTTTTAATCAGTATTGTTTCAAAAATTAGAATATAAAATTCCTGGTTTATGAATAAAACACACGCACACACCTACTATAATAAATTGGGATAAAAAAAAGACAAGAAAAGATCAAAAGGGGACTAAAATTATCTCTGTCCTTTGTAGCTACGGCCTGTCTCTATTCAAGTTTTTCACTAACCGTCTATTCACTTAAAATAGTTCATAATTTCATTACTAAGGGTTGCTGCTTTCAAGAAATTATCTTATTAATACAACAACTTTCTTACATTTCATATTATAGGCAATCATCTAACCATTGATTCTTAAAATCGTCAGATATCATTTCTTAAAGTTTTTTTGTTCCTCCAAAATATTTCCCATAATACTTAATCAAAACCAAAACCAATGTATTGATTACCTTCACCGCTAATCATACAAAATAATTATTTTCCACAAAAGGAATTTAATTTGAGGTCCCACTCATTCCTTCGTACCTCGACCATTTATGAAGTATATCTAAATATATTAATATACTCATACTAATTAAAAACACATATTGTGTCAGAAAGTAAATGATGATCACATTATCACTTATACTATTTTGTTGAAAAAATTAAATAAAGGACAAAAATTATATCTGACAAAGCCAACATGTACTTTTTTGAATGTTTAGCAATGACACATTTTTTACACAATGATAAACACTTTTTACAACCAGGGTAATATTTGTTATCACATTTCAAAATTAATACAGCTTTTTATTAATAAATATATGCACTCATTTATTTTCTCATCTCCACCATATATTACCAATTGTTGACTGACAGATAAATTATGTGAATCATTTACATGAGCCAAATAGTATTTCTGTTATTTTATCTTTTAATGTTCACTAATTCTTTTTATATCTATTTGCTTTTAGTTACTATTTTATTACATATAAAAGTAAAATTGAAAAATCAAACTGGAAGATCGATGATTGACCGTGTATAATGATAAAAAGGAATGTGGTCCGTGTGCGGTCAAAGTAAAACTCAAATAGTCCTGAAACTATTTATTATTAGCCAACATTTCATCCCCACGTTGCAGGACTTCATTGAAACTAAAAAAAGATGCATATGCTTAAATGATAAACATAAATGGACAAAGTAAATGGAAAATTAAAATGATGTACAGTGAAACGTAAAATTAAATAAGAATAATAAAAGGTTTAAAACACATATTGAAAATGGAAATAACAACAAATAAAAAAAAGATGAAGAAATATAAAATATAGTACTCACAAAAAAAATTGAATAAGAGTAAAATCAAGAATAAAGGAAGATAATAAACAAGATAGGAAACATACCTTTCAGAAAGTAGTCGGGATTAACGGTTAAAGATACATTACATTTGAGAATAATTTTGAAGTAAATAGTATTAGAAAATTAAAGGAAATATTAAAAATTGGCAAACGTTAAATGATAATATTCATATATGGGGGAAGAACTTTAGTTGATTTCACTTTATTTTATTCGTTCCCTCTATCTAATAAGAAAAAAACAGTTTCAAGTGATATACAAATATGAAAATTGTGATATTAATAAAAATACTTGAGTTTTGGCAGTTATCTATTCTAGTTTAAGAACTTGAACAAATAGTTACATAATGTCATAGTAAGATAAAATGAAAATTAATTTAAAATATGGCAATATTGATAAAAAAAAATTTTATTGGTACACAAAATAGGAAAATAATATATTCATTAAATTAAAAAAAAATAAAATGAGCAATGCATAAAAAATTTGAATTTCATAGATACGATGTTGTGTTTGAGGAGAGAAGGAAATTATTTTTCTTCAACCTACAACAAATAAGTGAAAAGTTAAAATCGAAAAGAGTTGAGAAAATTAAAGTAATGTACATTTCATAATCCTCATATCATATATTGAATATTTATAATGGGTAATTATAATAATAAAGAATAATGAGTGGAAATTAAGCGTACTATGGCCTTGTGAACTTAATGAACACTACTTTTACTTCTAAGCGCACAAAATTACTTTTATATAAATCACTCATTAGGCCCGTCTATTATGGTGCTGAAACGTGGAAACTTAAAAATAAAGACCTACAAGCTCTTAGAGTCTTTTAGCGGAAGATAATCAGAAGCATTTTTGGTCCAACCTGTGAACAAGGAACCTGGCGCGTATGATTAAAGTATTAGGCGATCTAAATGGACATGAAGACACTTGGATTAATCCAGTCCAAATGAATCAGCTGGCTCTACGAAAGAATGACAAAGATGGGAGAAGAAGGGCTCTAGACAGAGAAGATTGGGTCAAATAATTCCATCATGGACTACATAGCCTCAAAAGGAGAAGAAAAATCATAATAATAAACAAATATATTGAAATGTCCTTTATTAAAATCTACGAAAAAAAAAATAAAACATCTATAATAAAGGACTTGACTAACGGTTGTGCAAGAAGGTGATTTATTGAGAAAGATTTTTACCCAATTAAGGGTACCCACTTCATGAGGTTGAGTGGAACCCGGAGGACTCTTGAACCCATAAAGCTGACTTACGACTACCATGAAAGATAAAATAATCTGCCACAGCCAGACTCTAATCCGGGTCCTTGGAGGTAGTAGTATAGTGCCTCACCACTGAGTTATCCTCTCCCACATATAGAGGAAAGCTATACCAAAAGATATATTTGTATGCTCTCTTTGTAGCAACCCAATAAATATAAGCAGCATTGCTTCCTAATAAAGCATTTCTCTCTAGTTGGGGGATGTGGTCAAAATTGTTGAGGAATTTTAGATTCCATCCCTGCCACAAATTGTTGTGGCAACGTCCCTGAACAGACATTGATGTATAGGAAACATCTAGATTTTAATTAATGTCTTACCTTGAACTGATTTATTTTTACAAACTGATGTGTCGGTGATATCTGTGATTGACTTTCGGAATTTTAAACCTCTATATTTTTATTTATATCACTGATTGTAACTTTTCGAAATCAATTTTTTTTTTAAAAGTAAAAGGAAGATGAAGACTCAAAGAAAAACTCAAACAGTGATTAAACAATTTTATTTTTTGTTTACGCATCATTTACGCTTTTTATCCCTGATGAAGCCATGCAACGTGGGGCGAAACGTTGGCTCAATATAAATAGTTTAATCACTATTTCAGTTTTTTTAAATTATTACACAGCGATATTTCAAATTTTTTTTAAGCTCTAAAATGTAATTTTACGAAATAAATTTTGTATATAGGCACAAAATAAAAAAAATGTCATTCCTTTGCTCTGTTAGTTTTTGGATCAATAATAATAGGTACTATAAGTCCACAAATTGAACAGAAATAAAAACAAAAATGTTTACTCTCTTTAAACGGAAGCTTGCCGTTAAACAAATAGGGCTATCTAAGTAGTCAACAAGGATCCGTATTTAAGTTATTTCGATATAATACCACTTGTTTGTGGAAATTCAAAGGGCAGCTATGGCATGATGCCACAAATTAAAATTAGCAAGCATGCCTAGAGCCAGAGGGACTGAAGGACACTTAGGTATATATAGAAGAATACACACAAAGTACATGGGACAACGTCTTGCTCAAATAAATTCGGCTGAAATAAATTACTAGCGGAATGAAGAAATTTTTTTTTTGATCTTTTACAATTATTAATACAATAAAATCGGCAGTTAAATCTCTTTGATAGAACCTTTTCAGGTTCAAATATAGTTTGTGTTCTTCAAAGGAAACAACCTAAACAAACAATATTTTTTTTCTAAATTTAGAATATATGTATCGTATTAATTACGTTATAACGGTTATAAACTATCAAAATGATTGAGTAAAAAAAAATTAGGACCACATTGTACAAAAATAAACCTAAAAAAGAATAATTGTTTTTTTTATTTTAATTTCTACAAAAACACAAAAGATTCCTCCCATCTGTAGTCGAAGAGGTGTATATTTTACATAAATTTTATGAATAACAACTATTTATAATTTAGTGAAACACTCATATAAAGGACGCCTGATCGTTATATCTGATACATATGAAAAATGAAAAAAAAAAATTATGTACAAGAATATAACTATATACATACAATAAAATACAGATAATAAATATAAAATAAAAAAAATGAAAATCTTTAAATATTTGACTTGACTATCATTATAATTATATATGCCTGGCTATATTTAAATTACAGTCAGCTGGTACTTCGATGTCAGCTGACTGAGTAGATCAGCTGATCAAGTGTATATACAAAAATGTGCTGAACCCAATAAAGCCAATATTTTTGCTTTCGCCAATACTTAACTTATATATATAT